>NC_133334.1:252398683-252548457 GCF_042186555.1 Aquarana catesbeiana | reverse complement strand
CTTCTCTTCTCTTTTCTTCTCTTCTGCTTGGTTAAAACAATGCTTCTTATGCCGCGTACACACGATCGGAAATTCGGCCAGCAAAAGACCGATGAGAGCTTTTGGTCGGAAAATGTGATCGCGTGTATGCTCCATCGTACTTTTGCTGGCGGAATTCCCACCAGCAAAAGATTGAGAGTAGGTTCTCAATTTTTCGGTCGGAAAAAGTTCCTATCTGAAAACGCGATCGCCCTTACAAATTCCAAAGTGCAAAATTCCTACGCACACTCGGAAACAATGCGACGCATGCTTGGAAACATTGAACTTCATTTTCTCGGCTCGTCGTAGTGTTGTACGTCACCGTGTTCTTGACGGTCAAAAGTTCAGAGAACTTTTGTGTGCCCATGTGTATGCAAGGCAAGCTTGAGTGGAAAATCCGCTCGTGTGTATGCGACATAATGGTCTGTTTGTGTGAAAAATATCCTGGCAGAACTGATGGAACCCCCCCTGTGCTCTGCGTATATTGCACTTTTTTATCAACCACATTGTTCCTGGGTCTCTACTGTAATCTACAGAATCAACCCCCCAATTCTCTTAAATTAGTTTTGAAAGTGCAATTCACTAACGATTGTGCGGTAAATAACTGCTACGGAAATTACTGCATGTTTTTATGCGGTAATTTATCGCATTGAGCTGTTTGCTTAGGAGCGGGCTGGAAAGCCAGCCACCATGTCCTTTAACAGATGACTCTTCAGCTGTCAGCGGGGTTCCCGCTGACAGCTGAATGTAAAGAAAACGTGTCGGCAATTAAAGGTTATGGGGGGGGGAGAAACACAAGCCAGACCATTATCTGAGCATGCAGCCCAGTTTCCTGACCTGCCGGGCTGCATGCTCAGCTAAGGGTCCGATAATGATTTTGATTGGGGTGTTTTTTTTTTGTTTGTTTTTGTGAATTTTTTTAGCGCAATAATTTATGCAAATAATACGGTCACGTGACTTATCGCATGCGGTAAACAAACGCTAATTTGACAACCCAATCCCCCAATAGATTAGAACATCGGTCTCCAAACTGTGATGTGCGGGCCAGATAAGGCCCTTTGTTTGCCTTTTTATCCCCTCCTTCTTTTTTTTTTTTTTTTTTTTTTTTTTTTTTTTTTTTTTTTTTTTTACCCCTGCTGACCACCAGGTATTTTTCTACTCCCATTAGCCACAATCTGGCCCTTCTAAAGTGTGAAGGACCGTAAACTTGCCCTTTGCTTGGAAAGTTTGGAGACCCCTGCATTAGAAAATCAAGAAAAAAACTGTCTGCTACCTGGGAATACCTGATCAGTTTCACAACCTTCCAAATTTCTCATTAAAGAACACGGAGCAACAACGGTCTCCATGTTCCACAACAATACATTCCAAGATGATGACAGCTGCAAGATAAATGTTGCTTAGTCCTCCAATGTGGCGCCTGGCAGGATCCTGAGGAACTCTGGATGATCTTGCATCTACAGGCAGGCGACTACTCTCTCGGTTCTTGGCCTGCCAACCAGCTCACAAAGATCCTACTACTGCGTCTCTGCAGCCATCTCAAGTCCACAAACCTTGGATTGCCAAAGTAAAATGAGTTGTCTCTGCTCTAATAACCAAACTGGAGAACTGTTGCAGAACTGCATCAAAGGGTGACAAAAGGTGAACAAGCCCTGAAAATGACAATCTTCCATTTTTATTCCACAACCAGATAATGGAGATAGGGATGTGATTCCCATGCCCCCTTTATTGGGGTCCACTTGCTCTGGTGATTTTGAAGAACTCTGTTTATGCCATTAAATTGCTACCTGAGGAACCTGCTGAATTTTCAAAATGAAATAGTTTCATTACTCTCTGGGCCTATGCCCATTTTATCTATCCAGACCTACAGATGTTCTCTGTAGAGGAGATCCTAAAGGAAAATTGGCACAAAGGTCTCCTAAACTTCAAAAGACCCCAACCTCCATTTTTACAAATCCATTTCCAAATTATCTTTACCAATGAGAAGCCGATGGTGCTCTTTTGGAAAAGATGAGGGAGGCCGACACAACCTACAAATGTTGTTTCCTGCTACACTGCATTGTTTAATAAATAGCTAATCCTTCACATTACATTCTTTGCCAGGTGCCAGAATGGTTAGTTCCTTGATGCGGACGACTGGTTCCAGGTTAACTACAATTCACCCCTGAATTTTTTTTCTTAAAGCCCATGGTGTGTGAAACACACTCAAAAACTTCACTGGGTGCCAAAAAAATGTGCACACACATAAAGAGTGAAACACAAAAAAGTGCAACGTGTACACAAGCCCTCTAAAATCAGAGGGCCTTGCCCTGAATCCCCTGGGGCGTTAGGCTCCTGACGGGGACAACTGTACTTGCACTTGGTCCATCTGGCCGAAACCAGACGGACCCCTTTCTCTGGAGTGACTGCCGAAACAGACCCCCCCCCCCCCCCCAAGTACGCCGTGGGGCTTCCCCAAAGGGAGACCCCATGAGTGAGGGTGAACCAAGCCAGAAGGCCATGTCTACCCCCTCCCAAGACTTTCAGGGCAGGCCTGAGGACCTGCAACCCTACTCATCACACAGTGCAAAATGTGTACAATACAAAAAGTGACACATAAAGGGAATAAATTAAAAGAAAGTGGGGGAGAAGGAAGTAAGGGAGAGTGAAAAGGTGGCCATTGTGCAATACAATGGCCAGGCCCTCTGGCCGGGAATAAAAAAATTCCTCCGGTCCCAGCCAAAAGGCCTGGCCCAGCAGGCAGGTGCAAAAAAAGCGTGTAATGGTGCAGTGACCGTGGTGTCTTAAATCAAAGTGACCCTCTCTCACAGTGATCTTCAGGCACCCCTGGACTGCCACTCCAGGGGCACATACACCATAGGCTTTCGTGACCAACCCTGGCCAACGACCCAGACCATAGCAGCCCCCACCCCAAGCAGGAAGGCCTGAAGTTCAGGAAGCTTGTGGAGAGCCCGGACCTCAAACAGGCTCAACCCTCGCTTCCATCACACCTACCTAATTACATTTGGGAAGTACTAACCGCTCCACCCCGGTGCTATAGGCGAGCAGGCGTTCCTTCCCGAAAAACTGTCCAGGGCTAGAACTAGGCCAGAAGATCAGACCCAAATGCAGCACCCATCCTCACCAGGAGCACCCTTCTGGACGGCTCCGACTCAACCATCGGCCGGCCCCCAGTATCTGTCGGGCAGCTCGGCATAGTCCCTGCTGAAACCGCCTTTCCAGGCACTATAATACCATTGGATTTGCTGGCCCTCCCCAACAAGAGTAGCACAGCGCCTCCTCTGGAAACTGATAAGAACAGATACTACACTTGATCTTAGCCAAAAGGCAGAGAAGCCTGGAAATGGGTCTGATCTTGGATGCAGATCAGACGCCAACAAAGGAAAATCTGCTGAAATGGATCAAATGCTTGTCACCCCCCCTCCCCCCTCCCCCCATCAATAAGCATAGACAGAGCCCCTCAGCTTTCACAAAGCTACATCCTGTATTTATGATCGCCACATCTGTAAACATTGAAGATCCACCAGTCAGACCAATGAGACTCTTCTGGCCAAAAATTATTTCAGTTATCCTAGGAACCAAGGCTGATTTCTCCTACTGGATTGTATCCAGATCACATATTGGATACGTATTTCTTATTCATCTCTGCACCTTTAGTACAGTCCACAAATGGTACATGTAGGCATGCATGCCTAACTCCATTCTTGGTGCCAGATGGCCTATTTTTAAGGATCAGGGTTGAATTAGTGAATTGCTGGACGGTCTTCATTTGATGCCCTGTAACTTGAACCTGAACTTGTTAAGGTCAGCTTACCCATTGCTGACCTCAGCTTGTTCCTGGTCTCTGCTAATGCTTTGTATGACCTCCACTAGTTCCTCACCATGACTTGTCTATGTTAAATCCCATTGTGACATGTTCCTGACCACAGCTTCTCTCTGCAGATTCCCAGTATGATCACTGCCAGTTTCTGACCATGGCTTGTCTTGTGACTCCTGGTGTGACCTTCATTTAGGCCCTGACCACAGCTTGTCTCTGTAGATTCCCAGTATGTTCTTTGCTAGTTTCTGACCATGGCTTGTCTTGTGACTCCTGGTGTGATCTCTGTTGTGTCCTAACCACAGCTTGCATCTCCTGAATCCTGGTATGACGTCTGCTAGTTTCCAACCATGGCTTGTCTTCTGACTCCTGGTGTGACCTCTGCTGATTCTGACCACAGCTTGTCTCTTATGATTCCTGGTGTGACCTCCTGCTAATTTCTGACTATGCCCTGCCTGCTGTCTGTTTTCCCATGTCCCAATCACTGCTGGTCTCAGACAACGCTTTTCTTTCCGAGTCCTCCAGTGTTTCTGCCAGCTGCCTTCCAGTCTGCTTATCTACAAGATAAATGTTGACTTGTGTCCCTGCACCTCCATGATCTTCTTATCGGTCTGCACATGCACCTCAGTGAAACCTTTTAATGTGAGTTCCTGTGGACTTCGCTCTTACCACCTGTGCCCTCTTTTCTCCACTTCAGGAATGTTTGGACCAGAGGTGTAAGAGAAGTTCTGTCGTCATCTCAGCCTCTAAGCCGTTACTGTTGGCTGGCACTGAATGGGATGGCCTATTTGATTGCATTCAGATTGGTGTCAGTGTGGCGTATCTTACTGCCAGCATCAGAGGTGTGTTTGTGTGTTATTTCCTAGCAGACTAGTCAGCTGACAAACTGCAGGTAGTGGCTTTTACCCTGAATCATGGATAAGGTGACTGCATGGGTGAATCTGAACAAGCGAGCCCCTCCTGGACCATACCAGACCACATGCCCTCAACATGGGGCGGTGTGGGTGCTTTGGGGGGGGGGGGGGGGGGGCTCTGCGTCCCCACCCCAAAGCACCTTGTCTCCATGTTGATGGGGACAAGGGCCTCTTCCCGACAACCTTGGGCTGCGGGGGATGGATGGTGTTTTTGTTTTCCCCATTTTTTGGCATGGAGTTCTTTTCAAGATCCATACCAGACTCAAAGGGCCTGGTAAGGATCTTGGGGAAAGAGAGAGACACACACAACCCACGTCGTGTTTCTTTAAATTTAATTTTAGCATGGGTTTCCTCTTCAAGAATCTCAGAGCACAAGTCGCACCATCATGATCTGACTTGGATGCGAGTGCGACTTCTATTCAAATCAATGACCTGGAAGTCGGATCAGAAGACTGCTTTCATAGGGAACCATTGATTTTAAATAGAAGCAGAGAAACTCTGCTAAAAGCTAACGCGGCTAAACCTGCATTAACGCCAATAGAAAAAGCTGCTAAAAGTGCATTTTTACAGCCTCTTTTACCTGGTGTTGGTAGTGGCTTTGCAGCTCGTTTTTGCTATTGCCTGTGTACGTGAGGCCTAATGAAGTCTGCTGGAAGATACCGAAGTTTTGTGTCCAGAGATTTGGAGGTGTACTTCACACAGACACCACTCCGGATAGTGATCCTATGTTGGTGAGAGAAGCCCCCCATTCCATATATCAGAGTAGTGCTGACTAAGCATGACTCCACAGAGGGCAGACAATCTCCCAGCACATTGGAGACATTCAGAGACTGGAGTTTAAAGATAAAACCAAACTAGATAAACACATTAAGGCTGGGTTCACGCTATGTGCGGCCTGGGGCACAGCAGGGGCTCTGGTGTGTCCCCGTTCACTGGTCCAACTTTTTGCCTGAATTCGGACCTGAAACTGAGCCAGAGATGAACAGGACCCTTCTTCAGTGCACTCCGCAGCCCCCCCGGGGGTGTGTGAACCAGCTCCATTGAGAGCCGGTCACAGCCACTTGTCATGCTCCAATTCTCATAAGTGTGAACCGAGCCTTAAAGTAAGCTAACCGCAGTAAGAAGCCAACTTAACGCTCTACTTCTACCAACCAAAGGCAGCCTCACCCCATGCCACAGAACTTGCTACAAACACAGCAACCAATGTGGCTGCTTGGTAGCAGAGCTCTGAAAGACCAATGGGCCTGTTCTGATCTCCCACACATAACCACATCTCATAGTGAAAGGAAATAGACATTACTGATATAGCATCTTAATGCATATGCAAAGAAAAGCAAATTGTCCCTTCCCCCACTGACAATGACCACTTGCCTAACTTCTTCTAAACTTTCCAAATTAAATCAACAGTTAAAGTGGTTGTAAACCCTGGTAAAAAAAAAAAAACCTGCAAGTCAAAGGCATAATGAGCTAGTATGCATCGCATACTAGCTCATTATGAAATACTTACTTTAGAACGAAGCTGTTGCAGCGGTCCCCACACACCTCTGTGACGGGTGACACATCTCCAGAATGTTACTTCTGGGTTTGCGGGCTCCAGCGCTGTGATTGGCCGGAGCCGCGATGACGTCACTCCCGTGCATGCGTATGAGACCCGCCGGTAATGGCACAACAGCTGAAGAAACTGCACGAACGAGCTGTTTCTTCAGTACACGTGCTGGTTGATGTCGGCACATGTGTATACAGTAAATATATCCTAAACTGTGCAAGTTTAGGAGAAATTCACAGTACTTACAGGTAAACCTTAGACTTACCTGTAGGCAAAAGTGGTTGTAAAGGGTTTACAACCACTTTAAACTATAACTAAATGCAAACTTCTTTTTTTTTTTTTTTTTTTTTTTAGTTTTGGATGGAGTGGAGATGGATTAGGACACCTAACTGTTTGTATTGCTGTTTGTGCCCCAGTTAAAGTAATAGTAAACTGCAGTTAGTGGAAAAAAATTTTTAAAAATTCCCTGCAGGGCAATGTCATAATGTGCTAGTATGTATTGCATACTAGCACGTTATGAGAAACTTGCACTATATTGTTAAAAGTATTTTACACACACATGAAACTTTCAATGCATCCCAGTCTTAGTCTGTAGGGTTCAATATTGAGTTGGTCCACCCTTTGCAGCTATAACAGCTTCAACTCTTCTGGGAAGGCTGTCCACAAGGTTTAGGAGTGTGTCTATGGGAATGTTTGACCATTCTTTCAGAAGCGCATTTGTGAGGTCAGGCGCTGATGTTGGACGAGAAGGCCTGGCTCATAGTGTCCGCTCTAATTCATCCCAAAGATGTTCTTATTGGGTTGAGGTCAGGACTCTGTGCAGGCCAGTCAAGTTCCTCCACCTGAAACTCGCTCATCCATGTCTTTATGGACCTCGCTTTGTGCACAGTCATGTTGGAACAGGAAGGGGCCATCCCCAAACTGTTCCCACAATGGTGGTAGCATGAAATTGTCCAAAATGTCTTTGTACGCTGATGCCTTAAGGCTCGGTTCACACTGGAACTGGCTGTGGATTGCACAGGAACGCTGTGTGTCCCTGTTCTCCATTTCAGGGACGAATAAGGGCCAAATCTTTGCCTGAATTCGGCCCTGAAACTGAGTCAAAGAAGCACAGCGTTTCTGTGCAGTGCGCTCCGCTTCTGCCCCGGTGATATGTGAACCAGCTCCATAGAGAGCCGGTCACGTTCTTCTGCTATGCGAATTGGATGCAGGGGAAATTCGCATCCAATTTGCATAGATGTGAACCTAGCGTAAGCGTTCCCTTCACTGGAACTAAAGGGGCCAAGCCCAACCCCTGAAAAACAATCCCACATCATAATCCCCCCTCCACCAAATGATTTGGACCAGTGCACAAAGCAAGGTCTAAAAGGACATGGATGAGGGCGTTTGGTGTGGAGGAACTTGACTGGCCTGCACAGAGTCCTGACCTCAACCCGATTAGGACACCTTTGGGATAATTAAAGCGGAGACTGTGAGCCAGGCCTTCTCATCCAACATCAGTGCCTGACCTCACAAATGCGCTTCTGGAAGAATGGTCAAACATTCCCCTAGACCCACACCTAAACTTTGTGGACAGCCTTCCCAGAAGAGTTAAAGCTGTTATTGAGTTGGCCCACCTTTTGCAGCTATATTGAACGCAACGAACTAAGCCTGGGATGCCATTAAAGTTCATGTAAAGGCAGGCGTCCCAATACTTTTGACAATATAGTGTACCTTTTGAACAAAGCCCTCCAGCGCCGCGTTGTCCCTGTTAAGAGGGCTGACATCTTCCCCCTGGTCTTCTTTCGAGGTTTGCAGCCTCTGGCTGGGGGTGCGATGATGTCAGTCCCATGCATGCGCACGGGTGCCGCCGTTTACAGCACAGGCTCTGAAGGTCTGGCACTGTATGCTGGACCGTCAGCGCGCATTCGCTGGTGACGTCACCAGCTGCATGCACTCTGAATATCTCCTACACAGTAGAAGTTTAGGAGATCTTCACAGTACCTACAGGTAAGCCTTATTATAGACTTACCTGTGGTGTAACAGAGTTTACTACCACTTTATGGAGATTCACCCTCTATTTGTCCTGTTTACCATTATCATTGAAAGTAAAAGAAAATCTCAAATTTTGGGTTGTCCCCAGAAAAGTAATAGAGGGGAAATTTACCAATGGAGACACTAGTTCTGGTGCTCTGGGGGTCTTCAAGGAATGCTTATAATTTGCAGGGATTTCCTCTCACTTCCTGTTTGGCTACGGGACAGGAAGTGAAGTTAATCTCTGCAAAGGGACACAGTTGATGAGGGGTGGGGAATAAAATCTGCCATGGGTTTTAACCCTCCCCAATTTTCCACCAGATTCCCTATGGGTGCATATTATTGTCCCTCCAAAAGATTAAAAAACGCCTCCTCCTACCTCAAATGTATTTAATAATGGATTTCATACTTTTTACAAAAAATTCAGCCAGTCCCTACCTCCACATATTCGTTTGATTATTCTTCTGACCCAGGTTGGCTTCACACCTCCAGGGGATGCTAGGGATAGAGTTATCAAAGTCCTAGGCTGGTCATATACTGATCGAAAATTGGCTGAATCTCGATCAGGGTGTAGCTGTTCCTGCTCTACAGAAGTCCATTGTTACCCTTCAGAAAGAAATGGGAAGAAGACCTCAACATGGAGCTTGTATCTGAACAATGACAGAAAATTTGGTTTCTCTCTCTCTCTAAATTCTTCCGTGCAAACAAAAATTCAGGAAACCATCTACAAAATGTTGGTCTAGAATGCCATCAGTCAACCACAGGATCCATGGGACCTTCCAGACCATTGCTGGAGCTGAGCACGTGAATGAGCCTCCCTGATCCACAGATTCTGGTGACCAAAGTTCAGAGATTTCTGGAAAACGTCTCCAGTATGTCCAGATGACCTCATTCTAAGGGTTCTGTCTGTCTTTTTGATACATAAAGCCATATTACCTATAAAAATCCCATCTGCAATACCTTAATGCAGCTAAATTCTGCGTTCCTTTGAAAGGAAGAGACCCATCCTCTACAATACCTCTATGGAAGAACCTGGACAGGTGAAGAAAACAAAGTATAACTAAAGGCAAAACTATTTTCTCTAGTCATCTTCCAGGACGGCACACCTGAGAGATGAGAGGCTCCTCCCTACAGGAAACACAATCAATCGACAGCTGTTTTAAGTCCCCACCCTTCCCCTTGATCCTCAGTTTTTGATTGTGTTTCTCCCTACACAGCGAAACCGTTTGTTTTTTTCAAATGACCCGAAGCCTGGCGCTGGTGGTCCCCCCCTGGGAGCCGGACCAAATGCCTGGGGAAGGCCTACGGCCACATCACCCTGAAAGTGAAAGAGGGCGCCGCCTGCCCGATCTCGTAGGCAAAGCAGGGTCGGGCCTGGTTAGTACCTGATGGGCCTCTGGGTCTGGCCGGATATAATTATCCTTCCTGGGGGGTTCCCCTATCCTTTCCTCAGGGGGGGGCAGCAGAAACTGGAAGAGCCCCCCTGAGAGCTGAAGGCCCCTGGGTACAGTGGTGTCCCCAGAACTTCAGGGGCCTTTTTCCTGTCTCCCCCCCTTACCTGTCCGGGCGTCCGTTCAGACAGGGGTGCTGGCTGTCAGTTCTTTCCAGGGCCCCCGACTCCTGGGCCCCTGGTAGCCCGCGTGGGCTGCTGGGGAGGGCGCCGCTTGAACGACCCGCGTTCTTACCCAGGAGGGAAGGCTGAGAGTCAGCAGGAGCAGGCGCCCACATCCTCCTTTCGAGGAGGCACCAGTTCACTACGGTGGATGTCTGCCTAAACCACCTCCAGAATGGAATGAGGAATGTACGGCATTGCCCCCCCCCCAGGTGTATATACTGACTGGCAGGACACAGCCTAACCTTGCAGCTCCCTATGGGGACAGTAGTTGGGGGGGGCACTTTGGCGGCTATCCTCCTTGCGTGTGGACCATAAGGATGGAAAAGCAAGCCCGGTGGCTGTGGAAAAAGGGGAAGACTACAACGGTGAGTACTTTCCTTTACCTTGGGAATTTAGCTGCAAAATCCCCAATCCCAGCCTGATGGTTTCTGGGCATTTGAGATAATCTCCCCTGGGGTCTAGATTCAAATAGCCCAGAAGCTTCTGCTAAAAACACCAGCTACAGCTCCCTCTTACATCAGAGATGATGTATGGTGGACAAGTGGTGCAGAGGAGCGAGTGTGCCTAAACCACCTCAGATGGGAAAGAGGTAGGTAAGGCATTTCTTCCCCTTCCCCCTGTATTTACTAAGTGGTGCAGTGCAGGACCTGGGGTCTGCATAACAAAATAGCCCAGAAGCTACTGCTAATACCACCAGCCACAGCTCCCTCTTACAGCAGAGACACTGTGGTTATCACAACAGTAGGTTTCCAACACTCTCCCTACATGTCCGGTTGTGGGACATTAGTAGGGATGAATAGAGCGAAGGGGGGGAGGAGCTGGTAGATACAAAGAGTTCCTTACAGGCCAGGTATACCACTGAACAATTTTATGGATTGTGCAATGGTTGAAGGATTCAGGAGTAAGTTCTCCTGGTCAGCAGGTGCACTAGGTTATATGGCCCTATTAGCCCAGCTGCTAGGAATCCGAAGCCATAAGCCCCAACCTCCCACTCCACCTTTACATTGTGGTTATATTGAAGTGCAGGAGGTAAGAAAAACCTTTTTGTTGGTTTGGGCTGCAGTCAACTCAGTGACAGATCTAAAGGCGATTTACCATAAATCGCTTCCTATATCCTTTAATTAAGGATTTTCTGTGCAAACATATGCAAGAGCTAGATAGATACATGATTGCTTGTTTAAGTCCTGCAGGTGGCTATTTTCCTCCAGGCTAAATTGGTGATCACCTTTTCTAGAGGCTGTCCTAAATTGGTCTCTAGGGCGGGGCTCATTGAGACTTTAGTTTCTGATCAGCCCCACCTGTGTGTGAGCTGACCAGCATTTGCTCAGTCTACGGAGGTAAGGTAGGACAACAGCTACTATAGTAAGGTGTCTAACCATTTTTAGAATTTGTTCCTTCACTGGGGGGTGAAGTGTTAGTATCTACAGCCCAGGCTATGCCTAGGGATCAAATTGCTCTGTTTGGTTATTGCATAAAGGGATTCACCAGTAGACCTCACTAGTGAAGGTTTGTCCTTGCTGGGATATTTTGTGGCACAGCAGAAATACACATTGAGATTTGTGACATCTCTGCTCATAAGGGGTATAGTGCTGTACATCAGAAATGCACTGCACTGAAGCTTTGTTGTTGTCTGTTATATCCTAAAGGTACTGCCTTATTTGGCTACAGATCAGAAAAATACAACAGGGAAGGTGGTCTGTACTTTCTGGTCTTGTGACGCATGGCGGAAATGCACATCATTGAGTCTTATGACATCTCTGCTCATATTTGTTATATTGCTGCACATCAGACATACTCAAAATTGAGTTCTGTCTGGGGTTTTTTGTGTCCTGTATTACTGCCTTATTGGTTGCTTATTAGAAAGGCAGTAGTGAAGATTGATGGTCCTGAATTGTGGGGAAATACAAATTGAACCTGTGCCAGGGGTAGTACTGGTACTGCCTTTTGGTAATAGGTGCAGCCCCGCAAAGTGGCGTCAGGCTGACAGTGCTATTAACGGCAAAGGTTGCCGATTTTAGGCATGCGATTTTACATGTTGAGTCGCATGCCAAATCCCTTCAATATGGATGTGCTATCTCTATTCAGATTGTTATATTGTTGCACATCAGATATATACAAGATTGAAGGTTGTCTGTCCCTTTTATGTCTTACATTTACTGCCTTATTGGCTGCATATCAGAGGGGACACAGCAGTGGGGTTGCTTGTCCTTTTCTGATTTGTTTTTACTGCCTCAGCAGGGAGACACATTGAGGATGGTGGCGTATCTGCTCAGTATTGGTATATTACTACACATCAGACATACACAAAGATTGAAGATTGTTTGTGTCCTGTATGTTCTATATTTACTGCCTTATCGGCTGCATATCAGAAAGGCACAGCAGGGAGGGGTGTCTTTTCTGTTTCTCATTGTTCTACCTTGCTGCTTCTTAAGGATACACAGCAGGGGGTTGTTGGCTGCCCGCCTCCAGGGAGATACAGCATTGGGGACCCCTCGCTTGTTCAACCTGAAAATTGCAAGTTACCTGCGACCTGTGTAATCTTGAGGTCTGTGGATCCAGAAAGCAGGGTCTGCTTGGTGGCGCCGCGACCTGGAGTTGCACAGACACAATTGGTTCCCATTGGAAGCCATAGTGTATGACTTTTCTCTTGCGTTTTTGCGGTTGCAGGTTGGGTCGCACAGGTGTGGGAGCCCTAAGTTTCCCTTCTGGTTGAGGTTTTGCTACACACAAGAATAGACATCATGGAGTTTATTGCCTTACTTTGCAATACACCAGAAAGATCGCAGCTAGGAAGGCTGTCTGTTTTTATGTGGCTGCACAGCAGAAATACTCAACATTGAAGCTTGTTGGTGCTTTCTGTTTCAGATTCCCTTACCTTACTGCACTTCGGAAAAACACAATGCTGCAGGTTGCTTGGGTTCTTTCCATGTTGGTTCTATGTGACTGCACTACAGAACTGCATAGCAGAAAAGATATTGTCTTGTTATGTTGGTTTAGCTAGCCAGTACCATATTGATCTTATAACTGTATTTGGTGGTTCATCAGAAATACGCAACATAGAAGTTTGGGTCTTTCTGTCTTATATTTATTGCCCTGTTTTGCTGTACATCAGTAAAACTCCACCGTAAACAGGACTCCCGTCCTTTATGTGGATGTATGTGTGTGTGTGTGTGTGTGTGTGTGTGTGTGTATGTATGTATGTATGTATGTATGTATGTATGTATGTATGTATGTATGTATGTGTATATATATATATATATATATATATATATATATATATATATATATATATATATATATATATATATCTCTCTATATCTATATCTCTATCAGTTATGACCTAGCTAGCTGCACTTCAGAAACACGCAGCATTTAGGGTCGGTTCACACTAAGGCAGCACGACTTACAGCGCGACTGCCTCAGGCGACCCAGGACACGACTCAGCGGCGACTTGCGAAACTACTTCTGTATGGAAGTCAATGCAAGTTGCCCCCAAAGTCGTACAGGAACCTTTTTTCTAAGCCGGAGCGACTTGCATCGCGCCGATTTAGAACGGCTCCATTGCACAGAACAGGACGCTACTTGTCAGGTGACTAGGTCGCCTGACAAGTCGTCCCAGTGTGAACCAAGACTGAGGGTTTGCGTGTGTCTTAATGTTTTTACAGATTGGCTGCACATCAGAAAACCAGACTGTGAGGACTGTTTGTCTACATTGAAGTTCAGATTTGGGTCTCTCCCATATTTGATATGTTGGTTTAGCTAGCCACACTCAGATACACATTATTGTCTATGCTTGTGTCCTTTTTGTCTAAATCTATTGTGCTGGGTCCACAATCTATGATCTTTTTTAATTTGTGATATTAATAATGCATGTATCACCTTTTGTATTTCAGCCCTCTTTTCCGTGGAGGGGCCTGGAGTTCTGGCGGCAGACGTCACATGTCAGAAAGCCTCAGCCCCATACATTCAGGAATGCTGGAACCATTTCCTAGGGTTGAAGCCCAGTAGGGTTATAGGACACTGGAGGAAGGCGATAAAGAATCACCCTGCTTAGTAAGAACTTGGGAAGTTCTGTTCAGAGGAGTATTATGACCTGAAGATGAAGTATAAAGATGTCCACCCGACCGAATAGGTTACGGCTCGGTGCATGGCCTTCATCTCACCCTTCTAGCAGAACTAGATGTAGCAGTATAAGTGTTATACTCCTGCTATGAGCTTTATTCTCCTGAAGTAGGCACTTTGGCGTAAGTAAAGCCACAGAGTGGGCATGCCTTAAACCCAGGGATCAAGCCTCGGTTAATCTATTACCCTTAAGTAGGCTTCCCTTTAGTCTTGGCTGATGTAAAGATAAAAATGAACAAAAAAGGTTGTCTGTTAGGGGCCCACCTTTTTTTTTTTTTTTTTTTTTTTGCAGTTTTAATTCCCTGAACAGGGTAGTGTTAGACAGGCCCTCTTAGTGATCAATTAGTGTCCTTGTCTTACAACACAGGTCTCTGATTAACCTTTAAGGGTTCTAAGTAGCACCTACAGGCACAATAGGCCAGGGTTGTTAGATGTGTGAGACAGGCAACATAGATAACCTACAAGTTTAACATGTTTTCTGATTCCATCTTTAAGAGCCCACTCCACCTAGATCCTGCATCCGAAGCAGAGAAGGCAGGGACTTCGGTGGAGTAGACATGCAGACCAGCTGCATGATCCAGCTATAATACCTTCATCAAGCATATGGAGTGGAGGTAAAACTCACTGCAGAACCAAGGTTCGCCAAGAGGGTCTTGCAGTGGTCCCACCCTAAGGTAGGCCTGAGGTACTTGATTATCCTCTCAGGTGTGCCGTCCTGGAAGATGACTAGAGAAAATTGACAGTTACTTACCGATAACTGTTTTTCTAGGATATCTTCCAGGACGGCAGGCCTACTTCCCGCCCGTTGGAGGAGGGAAAATGGTAGAACACTAGAAGGTGAGTACCTATGAGGAATGATTTCCCTTGTGAACCAGGTTCAGGAGTTACTTCTCTACAAACTGAGGATCAAGGGGAAGGGTGGGGACTTAAAACAGCTGTCGATTGATTGTGTTTCCTGTAGGGAGGAGCCTCTCATCTCTCAGGTGTGCCGTCCTGGAAGATATCCTAGAAAAACAGTTATCGGTAAGTAACTGTCAATTTTTTTTTTTTAAAGTTTTGGACAGAGTGGAAATGGATTAGAACACCTGTCAGGCTTTTATTGCCTGTGCCACCATTATGGAGATTTATACTCTCATTTGTCCTGATCATTGAAAGTAAATACACCTGGGGGGGGTAATATGCTTTTTCATAGTTATTACACATAAGACACGGAGTGAGGGCATTGTTATGTGACAATAGCCTGGTATTCTTGATATATTTACTAGATGGAGATGGGATGTGGTTCGTCTATATGGCTATGTTGTTAGGTTAAAACTATATTGTCTCATAATTCAGAGACCACCTGAGGTCATCCACACTCGTTCTTATGGTAATTTGAAGCTGATATTTCATGATATACCTGTTTTGCCCCTCTTTTACTAGACTACTTATACATACTCTTTTTGTATGTGTTTTGTAAATGTTCAAACTGTTTAATAAAAAGTATTTGGGGGGAAAAAAAGTGAAAATAAAATCCCAAATTTCGGGATGTCCCCAGAAAAGTAAGTGAGGGCCACTAGTTCGGATGACCTGAGGGCCAGAAGGGATTCCCTTTTTATTTTGCAGGGATTTTCTCTCACTTACCAATTTGGCTATGGGATACAGATGTAAAAAGAAAAAAAAAACTGCCAGGGATATACCTCCCCCCCCCCCCCCCCCTTTACTCTATCCAAAAGGAAAAAAAGTTGTACTAAAAAAAAGTTTTGCTTATAAATCTAAAGAAACATGTGGTCCTAATCGGTACTTTTGAATCGAATCAATTTTATATATGTACTGTAAGGATGGGAAACAAGTCCAGAGAATCATATTCAGACGACCTGCACCCCCCCCCCCCCTTCTTTTATCATTTTTTTTTTTTTTCTTCTTTTCTTATCTTTTTCCTGACCTGTCCAGTTATCTCCCCCCAACCCCAAGACTAAAATCATTTAGGAGACCAATGCAAGGTGCTAGTTCATTGTTTAGTCCCATGGGTTGTGTAAAGTAATGACTGCCATGTCTTCGGTCTCAGGCTTTTTTCGATCGCCGCTCCCTCTGGTGTATTTTTCTGATTGAGTTATTTCAGGAAATTACCACATTATGGCCACTAGATTGAGCTGATTAACATAGGAAATACACATTTTAGGCAAAAAAACAGGGATTGTTCGTTATTGCTGGGTGAATGCTTCTGACAATCGTCCAGTGAAATTTCTATGAATAGGCCCCTACGTCTGTCCTGCAGTAATGAAAGCCCCTTGAACCCCCCTTTAAGGAAAAGGAGCCTTGACTGCTAGAAGCATGGCATCACCGTGGGCATGAACCTAACACAGGGAGGTTAAAGGGGAACTTCACCCAAAAGGGGAAGTTCCACTTGTTTACCTGTATATGGGCCGGCAGTTCTGCCCCTCCTCCTTCCCCTGCAGTCATCTGGGACACATCACAGGTCCCGAAGGACCACAGGACCATTCACAAGTTGCAGCGCAACTCGTGCATGTGCAGTAGGGAACCCGGCTATGAAGCCACAAGGCTTCGCTGCCTGTTCCCCTTACTTAAGATGCTGGCACCTGAAGCTGATTGAAGAATCGGCTCGGGTGAGGATATTGCTGGATCCCTGGACAGGTAAGTGTCCTTATTTTAAAAGTCAGCAGCTACAGTATTTGTAGCTGCTGACTTTTAATTTTTGGTGGGTGGGAGAGAGACTGGAGCTCCTCTTTAATCACTTGCCTGTTGGGCACTTTTACCCCTTCCTGCCCAGGCCAATTTACAGCTTTCAGCGCTGTCGCACTTTGAATGACAATTGCGCGGTCATGCAACACTGTACACATATGAATTTTTTTTTTTTTCGCACAAATAGAGCTTTTTTTGGGTGGTATATAATCACCACTGGGTTTTTTTATTTTTTTGCTAAATGAAAAAATAAAAAAGAATGTTGAAAAAAAATAAAAAATTTCTTAGTTCCTGTTAAGCCGCGTACACACGGGCGGTCTTTTCGACTGGACTGGTCTGACGGACTTTCAATGGACTTCCGACAGACTTTTTAACGAACGGACTTGCCTACACACGATCACACCAAAGTCCGATGGATTCGTATGTGATGACGTACATCGGACTAAAATAAGGAAGTTAATAGCCAGTAGCCAATAGCTCCCCTAGCATCGGTTTTTGTCCGTCGGACTAACATACAGACGAGCGGATTTCTGGGTCCGGCGGAGTTATGACGTAAAGATTTGAAGCATGTTCCAAATCTAAAGTCCATCAGATTTTCGACTGGAAAAGTCCGCTGAAGGTCCGATGAAGCCCACACACGATCAGATTGTCTGCTGGACTTGGTCCGTCGGACCAGTCCGGTCGAAAGTCCGACCGTGTGTACGCTGCATTATAAAATCTTGCAAACAGGTAATTTTTCTCCTTCACTTATGTGCGCTGATGAGGCTGCAGTGATGGGCACTGATGAGACAGCACTGATTGGCTGCACTGATAATTAGGATACTGATTATCAGTGCGGATGTCCCCTTTCACACTAGCCGTTTACCGGCTCTCTCCTTTCCTCACGTTGTGACAGCGGGAGGAAAGAAATGCTGATAACCGGCAAGTTTGTTTACATTGTGATTGGGCACAGCTGATCACTTGGTAAAGAGCCGCTGCGATTGGCTCTTTACCCCGATGTGTAATCAGCTGTGTCCGAAGGACACAGTGATCACAGAGCATGACAGGTGATATGACTCCCTCTCAGAACTGGATGACTGCGTTGTAGGCGTCATTTGGCTATAGCGTGGGTTGGCAGGTGGTTAAGTAGCTCCCTTAGGATTGGTTAGAAAGACCTCACACCTGTTGTGATGTTTTGTCACAGCTTTATTGGTGGTTTTAACCTTGCCAGCAATTGCGAGCATAGCTTTATGAAGCAACATCAAGTTAAATTCTGGGGTCGGTCTAATGCCTATCTGGCAGGGATGGTAAAGACAAGCCTACATGAGTTTATGTTATGGGTGCTCATGTGACTGCCATTGTTTTTTGGTACATTTAGAAAGTTGTTACTTTGGGGAAGTTCAGTAAAGCTGTGGCCTTGCCCTATTTGCAACCTAATCAGCTTTCGTGTCTTTTTGGGGGCATTGGTTTATTAGTTGGTCATCAAAGAGCCTATGCTTCTCAGCAGTCAAGGCACCTCACCTCCCTGTTCACAATCTTCTCGTCTGTACGCTATGTACTCCTAAAAAGTTCAGGGGCTGTTTGGAGATACAACATATGGCAAACTGTGTAAAGAATGTTAGCCCTCTGCAAATAGAGGGGAACCAAAACACCACCGCCGGTACACTAAACTATGCATACGTGTTCACTCCCAGCAAAGAAGAAGACGGGTAAAAGATGCCTACAAAGGAGTTTACAAATGTCGCATCATGTTGGTGGAGGGGCGTTCCATTTTACAGAGAAAATATCTGTCTCATTCCAATCTGAAGCTTTTTTTTTTTATCTGTCTGTTGAGATTTTGATAATAAAGTGATATTTGGCTGATAATGGTGCAATTCCTGATCTGTGAGACGTCTGTAAATTATCTCTATGGCATTTATCATTTGACTTTCTGTCCCTTTTTAAATGAGTATTTTTATAAGGCACCGCCTCTTAATTAGCCACACCCAGTTCTTTGCTGTGGCGTGCTCCAAGCTCCACCCCCATACAGCTGATGCATTTCTTTATGTGGGGGAGGAGTTTATTTAATAAGGAGGAACAAAGTGCGACCACAAATCAAATCTTCCCTGGTGATTGCAGTAGGGCAACACCTGGTTGCTATGGGTTACGGCAGTAATTATCAAATAATTAGAGGTTTTGATCTCTTGCAGTTCAGGTACCCCAGTTGGTAATAATGGGACTTTGGCCAATGTTATTATTGATTAGGAGGTCACATGGTTGGATTTCACCTCCTTCATATATCCTCCCACTGTTTTCCACACTGGGTGATCTCCCCAGCAGTGTCAGTATAGATCCGGGTAGTAGAAGCAGCACATTTTATGCCCCCCCCAGTCATGCATCCCCATGTACTCCCATCCCCCCTACCCCCACATCCTTACCTACTCCTGCCCCCTCCATCCCCTCCTACGCCTATCCTGCCTCCTTCTCCTACTTCCATCCCCTCCTACTCCTAAATCCCCTCCTTCCTCTACTCCCATCCCCCTCGATCCCCTGTCCCCAGCTACTCTTGCCCCCCTCTATCCCCATTATTGCCATGCCCCCCTTCTTCTCTGAATCTCTTCTATACCCAACCCCTATTACTATCCGCTACTAATCCCATCCCTCCTCCCCCATCACCAGCTACTCCTGCCCTCTCTATTCCTTCCTACTCCAATATCCTTCTATTCCCTTCTTCCCCACCACCTACTGCCCCCCAACCTCTTCCTAATCTGATCCACTTCTACCCTCTCATTCCCTCCTATTCTTGCCCCCCCCCTACCTACCATCACCTCCTGCCCACCTCACCATCCCCACCTACTCCTACCCCCACCCAACCATCTTCTCCTACTCCTCCACCCCCTCCCCCATCACATCCTACCCCCACCACACTCCCCATCTCCTGTTTGTAATTCCACAAACCCCAGAATGTCATCTTGCTAGTCAGCACCACAATGAGTGCCAGCCCTGGCAACACTACCACTCCATGCCACAGCCTATGTCATCTATACAGACATTCATTCTGGCACATTCCCATCTATAAGTCTGAATATTTCATATATTTGTGTGAAGGTTAAAACATCCCCCTGTGCCCCCCCCCCACCATACTGCTAAAGCCGTTCTCGTGGATTCCCCCTGCCGCCTCGTTCTATCATGTGATCATCATGTCCTCTCATATGGCCCCCACCTCCACACACACCTCCTATGTGTCCCCTCTTATTGTGGCCCTTCAGCTGTCCCTCTGGGGCCCTGAAGCTTGTGATAGACAGACACCATATTGATAAAGTCTCTTTATTTATAGCACAATATATACATAATCACCTCTATATATCTTTATAGGACTCCAGTGTGCAGCTACATCTCATTGGCTGCCAGCCATCACAGTTGGCGTTTGTTCTGGGTGACTGAGCGCCCCTTGGTTACCATGGTTACACGCTGACACTGGCAAGAATGCCATTGTTCTGAGGAATGTTCCCCCCTCCTCCCCTTGCAGATTATTAACCCCATTCCTCCCAGTGGACAGTAACTGACATCCATCTCCCTGTGACTATATTCCATCTCACCCCATCACAAAACATCATGGTCATCCAGCCTCTTCTCCGGGAATCAGACTGCAGACCACTAATAATGGAAACTACCAGGATATTTGTAACTGATGTCTCACCTGGTAAGGCATCTTTCTGTGTGTGGTGAAATTATCGGTGAAGAGAGTATAATCCAACAAGCAACCATAATATACAATCATAATCTACAACCAACCATAATCCACAGCCAAAATTTACAAACAACCATAATCCAACAACCATAACCCACAACCAACCATAATTCTTCAACCATAATACAACAATCACAATCTACAGCTAACCATAATCCAACAACTAGCCATAACCCACTGTGACGCAAGCAAAACACACACAACCAACAACTATAATCCACAACCATAATACAACAAACATAACCTATAACCAGCCATAATACGCAACCATAATCCAGCAAACATAACCCACAATCAACCATAATCCTACAACCATTATCCAACAGCCATAACCTACAACCAGCCATAATACACAACCATAACCCACAACCAACCGTAATCCTACAACCATAATCCAACAACCATAACTTACAACCAGCCATAATACACAACCATAATCCAACAACCATAACCCGCAACCAACCGTAATCCTACAACCATAATCCAACAACCAAACCCTACAACCAGCCATAACACACAACCATAATCCAACAACCAGCCATAATACACAACCATAATCCAACAACCATAACCCGCAACCAACCGTAATCCTACAACCATAATCCAACAACCAAACCCTACAACCAGCCATAACACACAAGCATAATCCAACAACCATAACCCACAACCAACCGTAATCCTTCAACCATAACCATGCAACCAACCATAATACAACAACCAGTCATAATACAAATCCATAATCCAACAATTATAATCCACAACCATAATCTGGTCATATGTGTGTCTCTGTTTCCCTCATGGGGACATTGGAACATGGGGTGGGCAGAGTTACAATACTCCATACTTTCTAAATAAACATGGAATGTTGTTGCTGCAAGCAACACCTTCTCGGAGCTGCACTTGTAGATTATCTGTGTTCTGTTTGGAGGGGCCATAGTCGTGTGTGTGGGGGAGGGGTGTGACTTGATGCCCCTGTTTGGGGAGACAGTAAGCAGCCCCCCCCCCCCCCCCCCCCATCATATGTGACAACCCCAAAACAAGCAAAGTATACAGAAAGTGGTATGTTCCAGTGTGAGCTACATTGGAATACCTGTGCTGTACATAAAAAAATGATCCCTCCTCCAATCCATGTTACTATTCCATATAAGAGCCACCAGGAAAGAATACGCTCTATGTCTAGTAAACACCTGCCAAAAGAGCTTACAATCTAAATGTAGCGGATACCTGCCGGCAGCGTTAGCAATCTACTTGTAGTCCATATCTGCCAGAACAGCTTCCAATCTACTTGTAGTCCACACCTGCCAGCAGAGTTTACAACTTGCAAGCAGCCGATAGCCGTCAATACAGTTTACAATCTAGATGTAGTCGATACCTACCAGCAGAGCTTACAATCTGCATGTAGCCAATACCAGCCAGCAGAGCTTACAACCTAGATGTAGTCAATACCTGCCAGCAGGTACCCGGGCTCTAAGGAATCTGGAGAGGAGTGAATTATACAGAACGGTCCATACAGATATCCATACTGCAAAGCTTATCGGGGCCATATAAGGGTCAAACACCCTGCGAAGTGCTGTGACTAAAGTGCTACAGACAAGCTGCTTTGCGGTGGCAATAAGCTGGCGGTCAAGTCAGAAGTTTCTTGTGGTCGCTGTTGAGGGTCTGGTCGGCTCGTGGTGATGCCGGTGTGGCACTGGTGGAGTCCGTAGAGCGCAGGGAGTACTTGGCGTGAGGCTGAGACAGCACACAATACCACAGGAAGATGAAGAGGCCTAGTGGGAAGAGATGGGAGATAATTAAATTATACCACCAAAGTGCTCAGTTATATCTGATAAAAAAAAAACTGCTGATCCTGCCAGAAATCCAGAGCTGTCCACTGTTATTTCTAAGAGTTCCTATCTTGGACTACAGAATGATCAGCCTTTAACACTGTATAGATCTGCAGGTGGGGTGATGGAGTAGTTTAGCAAAAGGCAACTTGGAAGGCTGACGCCGCTACCTACAGAAAATCGCTATCTGTTATCACCCACAACAGGACTTAAATTAGAACCCAGTCCTTAACAGAATGTCAGTAGGAAGGTATTTTATTAAAGAAGAGTCATGCTATGGCTACTTAACTTCCTCTTCGAAATCTTCTACACCCTTAACACTATGCTGGGTGTGCATAAGCCTCCAACATGAGCTGACCCCCTTCACCCACAATCAGAGTGGGCCCCAACCTTCCCCATCTGCGGACTGGTTACACCCTCATACAATATTCTCACACAGCTCCACCACAAACCACAAGATGTTTGAACATCCAAAGTGACTTGTGAATGCAGAGTGTTATGTGGGTGCGTCCACACTGCCGCATGCCACCTAGGGTTGCTAGGGAACACAGACAGTACAGCAGGAGGAGTGAGACTACAAGGTGGGCTGGAACAGAACCAGGAACTTTATAAGGGAAATCACACCGCTGAGACCCCAGCACAGGACATCGACAGGGTCATGTGACTCGAAAATCACTTTTGGGCGGACTTGACTTTTAACCAAATATGGTTTTGCCTGGAGCACAGTCAGTCCTCATTTATTAAAGTGAAGGAAGAACAAACTGAGGATCCTAATTGGATGTTAGCGTAAACACAGACAGTTCCATCTTTGAGAGGGGGGTACGGCACTAACCTTGTAGGGCATTGAGGATACTGAAGGCATATTGGACAGGCAGGTAAAAGACCCCAAAGGAGAAGAAGGCCAGACCCCAGGAAAAGCCTAGCATGCAGCTCAGCCCCAGCAGAGTGACGCAGCGACGAACTTCCTCCTGGCGTGAGTGTGGAGACAGACGGAGTGCACGCCTCGTCATGGCAACAAACATACACAGGTTAAAGAGGAGAACTGCAGCAAAAAATCCCAAATTCAGCACCTGGTGGATGATGGGCTCCGTCAGCCAACACCTGCCAAGAAAAAAAGTTGACGTGGAAGCATTGGAAGGTGACAGGGGACATGGAGAACAAGGGAACATGGTAAATAAAGGGACACAGGGAACAAGGGGACATGGAGAACAAGGGGATGTGGAGAAGAAGGGGACATGAAGAGTAAGGGGACAGGGCAAATGAGGTGACACAGAGCGTGAGGGGTCACAGAGCATGAGGGGTCACAGAGCACAAGGGCATATGGAGCACGAAGAAATCAAAAGAATGAGGAGAATGAGGGGACATGGAGAACAAGACCATATGAAAAATGAGGGGACTCTGAGAACAAGGAAATTTGGAGAAGGAAGAACATGGAAAACTAGATGAATCAGAGAATGAGGAGAAAGGAAAAATGAGGGGACATGCAGAATAGGGAGCAAGGGGCAATGAGAACAAGATCAAGAGAATGAGGGGGATAAAGAGGAAGAGGAACATGGAGAATGAGGGGGATAGAGAATAAGGAGATAAAGAGAATGGGGGTAAACAATGACTGGGAGGACAAAGATGACGAGGGGACACGGGAAACGAGGAGATAAAGAGAACAAGACTAAGGGGACAAAGAGAGTTGGGAGAGTTTGTGTTCTGGATTTTCTGTACTTACATGGCGGCTGTGGAATTTTGGGAGGACGGACGCTCCACGTTGATGTAATATATCCCATAATACTTTGGATCTACCAGCAGTACAGTTGCAACCATCAGAACCGGGACACCTGCAGAGAAAACATGACATTTCTCAATTATTACTGTTATCACTTTTCATATAGCACCGACATATTATGTAACGTTTCAACGGTCCAACATGACAATATTCTCAGTTTACACGATGAGCCAAATCCAGGACAAATTCAGCAACAGTTCATACTTTCATCTGTAACCAGTCATGTGTCATCATTGTCACCAACTGTCATCACCACTAACCTCATCATTGTCACCAATTGTCATCACCACTGATCTCATCATTGTCACCACCACCACCTACAGCCACATCGAGGGGTTCTCCCTTAGGGAGCAGAATGAGGAAAGCAGGAAAGTCATGTGAATTGTGCACACACACAGGAGGACTCACCCCAGCCCAGGATACTCAGTCTCCAGGTGGTGATGGCGGAGGACGCGAAGACCTTTACCACCAGCCGGTAGAGATTGAAGCCCTCAATGGCCATCCATGCGAAGAGGCAGAGAAGAGAGAAGTGCAGAGCAATGGCAGAAACTTGGCATACTATCACGTCTTCCAAACCGCCCAACAATGCGCTTGTTATGAAAGTGACATCCAACAGCAACAGCGCTATCAGAAGGTTCATGTGGATTTGCAGTGTGGGGTTTGTCTTATTCTTCCTGGGGTGCAAAATGGACACACACAGTTCAACACACAATGTATTTTTTAGAACACACAATGTATAATATACAGCATACAACACAACACACAATGTATAATATTCAATCCATAACACACTGTACAATGCACAATGTATAATATACAATACATAACACATGATGTATAATATACAATACATAACACTCAATCTATTATATACAACACATAACACACAATGTATTATATACAACAAACAACATAGCATATAACACACTATGTACTGTATAATATACAACACAGTACAAAGCACAATGTATGATATACAACATACCATATAATACACATTATATAATATACAATACACAACACACACTGTATAATATGTGATTCTACATATAACACAAGATGGGGGTAGTACATGCAGCGCTGGTAGATTTGCAATCTACCGCATGTTAGGTAAATTTAGTAACTTGTTCGTTAGGAAGGTTAAGTTTGCCTCTGTTCCAGCTTGGCTGACGTTGTGTGTGTTTCCGTACTGACCGGTGGGTGTCACTGTTACCACTGGTTAGTTTTGGAAAGGCAACATGTTGAAGCGTATGGATGCTCTTCTGTCCCAGAGACAACTCGGTGGAGGTGGTCCTCCGAGTTGCATTCTGGGTGAGGGTATTTATGGGACAGACGCCATATTTTGGGGTTAGTTTTTCAGCCACCTGCTGGCCCTCCAGGCCGACAGGTATGCGTTAAGGAGCTACCTCGTGGCCCTCCGTTCCGGAGGCCCACGATATTGCGGCGTAGGGGTGGGTCCAGAGGCTTGTCTGGGGCCTACCACCATGGCCGAGGAATGGTCCTGAGCTGTCGGTCCTGTGTGACGAAGCTGGACAACCGAGGAGATCCCAGGGGAGGACCCGTCTTGGAGGGATCACGCAGAGTGCTGGTCTATAGAGGGGCCTGGTGACTCGGTTGGAGGACGTATCCGAAAGTAACTATACAGCATAGTGTTGCCGGGTTGGCTTAAAGGTTCAAGCACTGTGACTGACATTCACTACAGAAAATCTGATACATCATGTGGCAGAGGATCCTATAGGTTTTGTTCCCAAACAAGTCTGTGGCAGAGACTTGGATTCGTGCTGCGTGCTGGCTGCTAGACTGGTGAGAGAGGCATATCCAGACGAGCAAGGAGTGTGTCCCACGAGGGGAGCGCATTTCATATAGTATCTGAATTCTACCAGGACATTTGTCAAAAGAACCCTACAAGAGGATATTTGAGTTTCTTCTGCAAGTTTACTTTCCACCTCTTTCCTGCTATTTCCTAAGTCGTTTGTTTAATAAAGCATTGAAAACGTACTCCAGTGTTGGTGCGTGTGTCGTCCAGAAGTAAATGCAACGGAACCCTAGACCCGGTGCCGGTGAAACAGAGGGAAGCAGAGTGAAGGTAACAGACCCGCTTAAACCAGCAGCTCCACCGTGAGTTATTGCTACATGTGGGGGCGTCGTCCGGGATTTGTTGACCGTCAATTCTCGCAACCCAATGGAGTGTTTTACCGGGAGTTTACGGAGAGAGCTGGACTTTTGAAAAAAAAAATCTTTTCAGGAAGAGGAAAGGTTAAACTTCAGGACTTTGCTTCTGAGTGCGTAGACGTCGGGCGCCAGTGAAAGGCCCGAGAGCTACGTGACTAGAGGAACAAGTGGGAGGAGTTACCCTACTTGCTACCGCGTAGGACGCGTGTATGTGTTTGGCGCCAGAGGGAAAGAGGAGCCTCGTGATCGTGCTGAGAAGATCAGAGTGTGGCCATGTCTTTTCCGGCATTGCAATCGGTTATGGGACCAAGAATGTTCCCTACAAGCACTGTGATGAATACTGTGCTATCTGGAACTCTGCTTACAGATACTGGAGTTTGATTGAAGCCGCAGGGGAGGTTTGTCCTGTATACCTCAGGAGATGTTGAGGGACTGGGCATGATCTGCCATCGATGCGAAGGATTGGCCGTGCATATTCGTCCATTCGGCCGATGTCCGCAATGTGGAGAATACTTGTTTGTGGTGGAGCAACCTACCATGCCGCCCCGTGCTTATCGGATGGATTGGGCAACAGGTATCGCCACAGTAGAAGCTGCTACCGCTGCGGAGAGAGAGCGACAGGCCGCCACTTTGCCTGTTGTTGCTGACAATCTTCCAAAAGGAGACACTGCTGCTGTTGTCTCATCAGGGGACATTACTTTGGTTTCTGAGTCCACTACACCTACTTCTATGGTGCCTATTCAGAGGAAGGTGGGCTATGTGAAGGCTTCCCGTGGCCGTGGCCTACCCCAGAGGTTACCTGAACCGGAGCTACCAGAGTCTACGTCAGGAACGGGTAAGCCACTGGTGGGGAATGTGTTCGGGACTGTGAATAAATATTTGCCGGCGGAAGAGTTGAGAGATTCGGAAATAGAATCCATGTCGGATCTTTCCGGGGATGATGACCTATTTGAGACTTTGTCACAAGAGCTATTGTGGTCACAAAGTGAGGATGTTGCCTCCGCAATAACTTTCCCTGAATGGACTGCCCTGAGTTCTGGGAAGACGTCACCCTGTGTGGAGACACACAGTGCTGTCGCTGGGACTTTACCAAAAATTACTAGTTCACTACAGACACCGGCTGGGTCTATGGTGAGAAAGTCATTGAATTCCTGTATACCGCCTGGTATGGGGAGAGACAGATCATTGCCAAAACTTGCTCGCTTACAGAGGATGCTAAACAAGCACGTGGCAGCAGAGTATGGTTTGGAGTTCCCCTACGTGCCCCAGGATATCATGCAGGAGATTGAAGGTAATCGGGAACTTTGGTACAGTGAAGCTGTTTGGGACTATTTGTCTGTACCTAAGCTCTTCAAAAAGACTGGATGTTCTGTCAGGATGGATGAACGTTTTAAAGGATGCTTTGTACATTGGAATTACGGTCGGCACATCTATGCTGACAAAGTGGTAATCTGCAGACCGGGAAAGGACAATGTTGTATACTTTATTACCACTGTGGATAAAGAGGGAAAATCGTTGACTTTGCCAGATCCTCGGTTTTACTGGTAACTATGGACAATAGAACTTTGAAGTTACTTAGCTAGATAGTGTCAGGGTAAAGAGATCTGCTTGGTCAAAATCTACAGATTCTGTTCAGTGTTTAAATCCAAGGACTTCTTTTTTGCTAGCCGGATTTCTTTTATAAGAAAAAAATGTATGCAGCAATGGACTCCTAAAGAATATTTTTTTGGTATAGATTATGGGAAGAGAGTCTCATTTTTAAATGAGGCTTTGCTCCTACTGTTGTATAGGATGTACATATGTGTGTTTAACTATGTTTCCTTTTTCAGGGATCATCGGATCATATATAGAGCTGGGAGGCTTTTCAGCTAGTTAGATAGTGAGGTTGTGTACAATCATACTGTGGTTTGTTTGCGGCTGTAAACATAATGTTTTATAGTTATAAGTCTTATAATGTCTTTAAACTGTCCTTTCTCTCTCTTTGTCTATCCAAAGTTATAAGAAACTCAAATGCTTACTCTCAGGCTTGAGAGTAATTGTTACTGTTTTTGGACAGACGTTGGGGACAACGTCTACTGTAGTGGGGGAGTATGTAGCGCTGGTAGATTTGCAATCTACCGCATGTTAGGTAAATTTAGTAACTTGTTCGTTAAGAAGGTTAAGTTTGCCTCTGTTCCAGCTTGGCTGACGTTGTGTGTGTTTCCGTGCTGACCGGTGGGTGTCGCTGTTACCACTGGTTAGTGTTGGAAAGGCCACGTGTTGAAGCGTATGGATGCTCTTCTGTCCCGGAGACAACTCGGTGGAGGTGGCCCACGATATTGCGGCACAGGGGTGGGTCCAGAGGCTTGTCTGGGGCCTACCACCGCGGCCGAGGAATGGTCCTGAGCTGTCGGTCCTGTGTGACGAAGCTGGATAACCGAGGAGATCCCAGGGGAGGACCCATCTTGGAGGGATCACGCAGAGTGCTGGTCTATAGAGGGGCCTGGTGACTCGGTTGGAGGACGTATCCGAAAGTAACTATACAGCATAGTGTTGCCGGGTTGGCTTAAAGGTTCAAGCACTGTGACTGACATTCACTACAGAAAATCTGATACATCCTGTGGCAGAGGATCGTACGGGTTTTTGTTCCCAAACAAGTCTGTGGCAGAGACTTTGATTCGTGCTGCGTACTGGCTGCTAGATTGGTGAGAGAGGCCTATCCAGACGAGCAAGGAGTGTGTCCCACGAGGGGAGCGCATTTCATATAGTATCTGAATTCTACCAGGACATTTGTCAAAAGAACCCTACAAGAGGATATTTGAGTTTCTTCTGCAAGTTTACTTTCCACCTCTTTCCTGCTATTTCCTAAGTCGTTTGTTTAATAAAGCATTGAAAACGCACTCCAGTGTTGGTGCGTGTGTCGTCCAGAAGTAAACTCAACGGAACCCTAGACCCGGTGCCGGTGAAACAGAGGGAAGCAGAGTGAAGGTAACAGACCCGCTTAAACCAGCAGCTCCACCGTGAGTTATTGCTACATACATATGACATGGGGGAACATAAGTGTGGCTGTATAAATGACATTGGGAGGACACGGGTGCGGTGGTAAACAGTATATGACATGAGGGGGACACAGGTGGGGTGGTATATTTGACTTTGGAGGACATGGGTAGAGTGGTATATATGACATTGGGGGACACACATGGGGTGGTATTTATGACATTGGGGGGACACGGATGGGGTAGTATACAGTGTATGACATGAGGGGACATGGATGGATTGGTACCTGGAACAGCAGATCCATGCGACAGTAAAGGCACAAGACATGGCAGAGATGGCGCATCCGGCGAAGGTGATGGCCGTCAGTGACACAAGATGGACCTCTGATATTACCTGGCTGGAGACTTGCTGTCAACAGAAGGAGGATTATATAATACATATATGATAGTACACATATTGCTACATCTGACTCCACTCTGTGGTATAATCTACTCACCATTAGCACTGCAAAGTAAGTGAGGTGGTTACAGTGACACTCGGTCTGACGCTCAGTGGCCACTGTCCTGCACCCGGCCGTGCTCCACTCCTCCCCTGACTCTGCGAAAGACACACAACAGGCCCCCAAGTAAAATATACAGTATCTCAGTGACCTAAATACAGAGGAACCCCACACCCAAGCTGGCCCCTGACTGGCACAGAACCCATAGTTCATCTCACAGATGGTTTTAATACTAAACATTACTTGAGGGGGCACTCCGGGCACATTGCGGGCCTCTAGCCAATGCTGGTCCCTCCAGAAACAGAAGAAACCCCAAGATTCTGCCACGTTATATCCCTTTAAGTGCATATTACATAGAACAATGAGCATTGGTGGTGTCACTCCATGTCTTCACCATGTGCTTCCCGCCCGGGCCCCTTACCAGTACAGAGAAATCTCCATAGAGGGGGAATTATGGAATACACAAAACACCACTTACCATTCCAGAACACACACAGCGGAGACTTTGGCTCCTGGAGGAACACAAGAAGAGAGTCACCATTCCCATCATGATTAAATGAGTTAGACAGGGGGCGGGGGGGGTGTTGGGTAATATTTCTTTGGGGTGAGGGGCATTATATTTGTAATAATTCCTTATTTCCCCATTTCTGAGTTCCTGTGCAGATTTTGTGGCCAGATAGAGATCTCTGGCAGGCATGAGCTGTGTCCCCGGATCACCTCTGTGGTGATACATGGAGAGGAAGTTACTTCTATGGTGGCAGAACAGGAAATCCATTCCTTCTATAAAACACTGACCTGCCACTTGTCTGATGGAAGACTATATACTGGCATATAACACGCTCCCTGTGTGCCCAAGACATAGGAGAGTCTCTCCTTGTCTGTGCTGATACAGGGCTATTCTTATAAACCATTCAACAGGTCCTCTGCTGTACTACCTGTGCAGATTGTATGACAGAAATTCCCCTCCACATTTCAGTTTCATTCTCAATCTCAGTCACGTCTTTTGTGAATGTCACCAGTCTCCAGGGACCCCAGAGGAAGCCAGCCTACCAGAAGCTGCAAGCGCTGCAACTCTGGCCACAAAAAACAGCAACATTTTCCATGAGACTTAACAAACACTCAGGGTGACAAAAGCAACCACCAGCAACTACAGATCCAAACTCAGACTCTACACAAGAGGTAGAGGAGACACGTGGCACAGGTGATAAAGAAGAGAGAGGAGATACCTGGCATGGGTTGGTGATACATACTAGAGATAGGATACTGGGTACAGGAGATATTGTATACACTCACCGGCCACATTATTATTAGGTACACCTTGCTAGTACCGGGTTGGACCCCCTTTTGCCTTCAGAACTGCCTTCATTCTTCGTGACATGGATTCAACAAGGTGTTGGAAACATTCCCCAGAGATTTTGGTCCATACTGACATGATGGCACATCCCAAAGGTGCTCTATTGGATTGAGATCTGGTGAGTGTGGAGGCCATTGGAGTACAGTCCCCTCATTGTCCAGTGGTGAGATGATTTGGGCTTTGTGACATGGTGCATTATCCTGCTGGAAGGAGCCATCAGAAGATGGGGACACTGTAGTCATAAAGGGATGGACATGGTCAGCAACAATACTCAGGTAGGCCGTGGCATTTAAACGATGCTCAATTGGTACTAAGGGGCCCAAAGTGTGCCAAGAAAATATCCGCCACACCATTACACCACCACCACCAGCCTAAACCATTGATACAAGGCAGGATGGATCCATGCTTTCATGTTTACGCCAAATTCTGACTCTACCATCTGAATGTCGCAGCTACAATCGAGACTCATCAGCCCAGACAATGTTTTTCCAATCTTCTATTGTCCAATTTTGGTGATCCAGTGCAAATTGTAGCCTCAATTTCCTGTTCTTAGCTGACAGGAGTGCCACCCGGTGTGGTCTTCTGCTGCTGTAGCCCATCTGCTTCAAGGTTTGTTGTGTTGTGCCTTCAGAGATGGTATTCTGCATACCTTGATTGTAATGAGTGGTTATTTGAGTTACTGTTACCTTTTCTATAATCTTGAACCAGTCTGCCCATTCTCCTCTGACATCAACAAGGCATTTTCCTCCACACCTGCCACTTCAAAGTCACTTAAATCCCCTTTCTTCCCTATGCTGATGCTCAGTTTGAACTTTAGCAAGTCATCTTCACCATGTCTAGATGCCTAAATGCATTCAGTTAATGCCATGTGATTGGCTGATTAACACTTGTGTTACCAAGCAATTGAACAAGTGTACCTAATAAAGTGGCCGGTGAGTGTAGCGAGGGGATACTTGGCACAGGTGATACAGACTAGAGATGGGATACCTGGTAGAGGTGATACAGACTAGAGATGAGATACCTTGCCAGGTGATACAGGCTAGAGATATGATACATTGTACAGGTGATACAGGATACAGACAAGAGGTGTGGTACCTTGTATAGGTGATACAGGATACAGGGGGGATATTTGGCACAGGTGACACAGTATAGAGAGGGGATACCTGGTACAGCTAATACAGACTAGAAAAGGAATACCTGGTATAGGTGATACAGCATACAGAAAGAAATACCTGGTAGGGTGATAGTCACTAGGGATGAGATACCTAGTATAGGTCATACAAACCAGAGATAGGATACCTGGCATAGGTGATAGAGACTAGAGATGGGATACCTGGTACCGGTGATACAGTATAGAGAGGGGATACCTGGCACAGGTGATGCAGACTAGAGATGGGATACTTGGTACAAGTGATAAGTACACAGTACAGGTGATACAGGATAGAGAGGGGATATTTGGCACAGGTGCTACAGACTAGAGATGGGATAACTGGTATAGGTAATACAGTATAGATAGGGAGTAACTAGTACAGGCGATACAAACTAGATATGGGATACCTGGTATAGGTGATGCAGTATTAAGCAGGGGATACCTGATACAGATGATACAGACTAAAGATGGGATACCTGGTCCCATATAGATAGGGTATAACTGGAACAGGTGATACAGGCTATATATGGAATACCTGGTAGAGATGATACAGTATAAAGCGGCGATAGCTGGTACAGATGATACGGACTAGAGATGGGATACCTGGTACTGTATAGATAGGGGATAACTGATACAGGTGATACAGACTAGAGATGGGATACCCGGCTCAGGTGAGACAGTATACAGAGGGGGTACCTGGTACATCTTATACAGACTAGAGATGTGATACCTGGTACAGGTGATAAAGGATATAGAGGGGATTTTTGGCACAGGTAATACAAGATAACATCACAAAATATATAATGACATCTCTGATGGAGTATAAGTGAAATATAATCCGTACCTTTATAGGTTCATGTACAAAGGTAATTACGATATCTTCTGATAGGTTAGAGACAACTGTGTCCTGCAGGGTGACTCCGAGAACCTGATCTCCTAGGATGGAGATATTTGTGTCATTCTGTGTGGACAGGAATGTTTTCATTATTTTCATATACAGATGACATCAAGTCCCACTATATGATATGTAATTGGACAGAAGACTTGTATAATGTATGACCAGATAGAAGGACTGTATCACAGGATGTTGTGTGATAGCATAGGAATAACACCATAGTGGATGATTCACCTGGAACATGGCGTGGCCCTGGATATGGACAACATGGAGCCTCTTGGCGGTCCCATCTGGCAACTTCTCCATTAGCTGGTCAGGAAGAGTTAAAGAGACCCCTAGACTCTCCGGAATGGACTTTAGCTGAAGAAAGAAGAACTTCTTAGTATTTAGGGGGAGAAAGAGGCAATATGAAGGAAACGGGGCAGTATGAAGGAGATATAAGTGGTATGCAAGCGATGGGGGCAGTATGGAGGAGATGGGGACATATGGAGGAGATGGGCCACTATAAGGAGATGTGAGACATATGAAATAAGGGGGCAGTATAGAGGAGACAGGGGCTGTATGGAGGAGGTGGAGCAGTATGGAGGCAGTTGGGCATTATAAAGGAGATGGGAGCAGTAGGAAGCAAGTGGGCAGTATGGAGGAGACGGGGGCAGTGTAGAGGGGATGGAGCAGTATGGAGGAGATGGGGGCAGCATGGGGGATAGGGGGGCAGTATGCAAGAGATGAGGGCTGTATGGAGGAGGTGAGACAGTATGCTGGACATATGGAGGAGGTGGGGCAGTATGGAGGAGAGGAGGCCGTATAGAGGGGCAGTATGTTGGAGATGGAGGATGTATGGAGGAGGTGGGGCAGTATGGAGGGGGGCAGTATGTTGGAGATGGAGGATGTATGGAGGAGGTGGGGCGGTATGGAAGAGATAGAAGCAGTATGGAGGAAATAGAGTGCAACAAACAGAAAGGTAACACCGCTCCAGGTGAAAGTCATTCCTTCCTTGATTATCATGTGCCGGTTCAGTCCGTGATCTTTCCAAGTAATCTAATAGTGAAGTAAAAGACTGCACTCCATAATACAAGGAAAATGCTTTTATTGTGTCAAATCATCCAACATCAAAAAGTATTCTCACGTGAGCATCATGACACACATGGAGGAGAGCATGGTTGATGAGTTTCACGAATTTCTTTGCTTAGTCATAAGCAAAGAAATTGGTGAAACGCGTCAACCATGCTCTCCTCTGTGTGTGTCATGATGCTGTCATGAGAATACTTTTTGATGTTGTTTGATTTTACACAATAAAGCATTTTCCTTGTATTCTGGAGTGCGGTCATTCACTTCGCTATTGGAGGAAATAAGGGCAGTGTAGTGGAGAGAGGGCACAGTGCAGGAGATGAGGGCTGTATGGAGGAAGTGGGACAGTATGAAGGAGAGTGTAGAGGAGATGGAGGCCGTATGGAGGAAGTATGCTAGAGATGGAGGCAGTTTGAAGGAGGTGGGGCAGTATGAAGGATAGGGAGGACGTATGGAGGTGGTGGGGCAGTATAGAGTAGATGGGGGTAACTAGAGGAAGGGGAATACCATAAGGACTGAGATTTCGGACTGGTGATCATTGTTCTGCAGAATTTGGGGTCATTTGTGGTCACCCTGTCACCCTCAGCGTTTATACTCACCACATCACTGGAGTCCAGGTTATACACCCCAGCCTGCAGTGCCCCTGTCCCAAAGTTGTGACTCTTCCCATCAATCTGAACTTTGGACAGAGCTGTATCAATCCACTTGCGCAGCCTGAAACAAGAACGGGGTTGGTTTCATAACATGAAAGGATGACACAAACGTGCACCTCCTGTCAACTACCTGACATACCCTTCATATCCAAAGAGATAATACAATGCACAATTAATAACTCCAGGAATAAGATTGAACTGGGCTAGTAAAGGCCTGAAAAAACAGAACGGGGGGAGGGGGGGGGTCACAGGATGAGAGCGCACATTGGGGGGGGGGGGGGGGGGCACAGCACAGGATGAGAGTGCACATGGGGGAGGCACAGCACAGGATGAGAGCGTACAATGAGGGGAAGGGGGCACAGCACAGGTTGAGTGCGCACACTAGGGGGGCACTGCACATGATGAAACCACACACTGGAGGACACAGCACAGGATGAGAGCGCACACTGGGGGGGGGGGCACAGGATAAAAGCTCACACTGGGGGGGGGCACAGGATAAGAGCTCACACTGCGGGGGGGGGGGGGGCACAGGATAAGAGCGCACATTGGGGGGGAGGGTTAAGGCCACAGACTGGTGGACACAGCATTGGATGGGAGCGCACACTGGGGGGGGGGAGCACAGGATAGCGAAAACTTGGGGGGGGGGGGGCAGAATAAGAGCGCACACTGGGGGGGGGCACAGGATGATAGAGCACACGGATCAGAGAGCACACAGATGAGAGAGCACACAGATGAGAGAGCACACGGATGAGAGAGCACACGGATGAGAGAGCACACGGATGAGAGAGCACACGGATGAGAGAGCACACGGATGAGAGAGCACACGGATAAGAGAGCACACTGGGGGTCGCAGTTCCTCGTATCTCGTAAAAAAAAAATGTTGGTTTGGTTACAATTCTAGTGCTAACAATAACAGAACACTCACAGACGTCCGTCTCCATTGAATCTTGTCTTCTCCAGATAGCGGTTGACCTGAGACATGTCGTGCTCCAACATCTTTGCATCTACGAGAAAAGTAGAAGACGGTCACATTACAGGAAAAGAGGGAGTCACCTGGACAGGAAGAAAGGAGAAATCTTCCCAGCGGAGACACAGGAAACAACAAAAACCTGACAGAGGTTCCGACCTTCCCCTGTTCCAACCATAATATGATAAAAGTCCTGGCTGGAGTTAGCTTTTATCATATCCATGTAATGTACCAGGAAGGGGGGGGGGGGGTTCTGACCTTAGCATTCTTCCTGAACTCTTCTTGCAGATCAGCAGTCTAGGTGGTGGAGGATTCTCCGCTGAATCCAGCACATTGGGAGACTCATCAACAACTTCTATATCATCCTCATGGTGGGTATTATATAGAATATATACTGTATATACGTAGATATAAATACATAGGATGTCTTCCACAAGGATCTATCTAAACGCTATTCTGTCTCTACTGTGGTCATGTGACCATTCAAAGCCAACGTAGTAAAACCTAACAATGTGGCGTCGTGATTGCTCAGTGTAGTGAATACTGGAGGTGCGATGTCATTTGATCGCTCTGTGTAGTGAACGCCGTTAGTGTTTAGTCATGTGATCACTCAGTGTAGTGAATGCTGGCAGTGTGTTGGTATGTGATTGCTGAGTGTAGTGGATGTGACACTGGAATGATGTCATGTGATCACTCAATGAAGTGAACGCTGGTAGCGTGATGTCATGTAATTGCTCAGTGGAGTGAACTTGACATTAGGGTGATGATGTGTGATCGCTCAGCATAGTGAATGCTTGCAGTGTGATGTCATGTGATTGCTCAGCTTAGTGAATGCTGGCAGTGTGATGTCATGTGATTGCTCAATGTAGTGAACGCTTGCAGTGTGATGTCATGTGATCGCTCAGTGTAGTGAACACTTGCAGTGTGGTTTCATGTGATCACTCAGTGTAGTGAATGCTTGCAGTGTGATGTCATGTGATCGCTCACCATAGTGAACGTTGGCAGCGTGACGTCATGTAATCGCTTAGCGTAGTGAACATTGGCAGTGTGATGTCATGTTGTCATGTGATCGCTCAGCGTAGTGAACGCTGGCAGTCTGATGTCATGTTGTCATGTGATCGCTCAGCGTAGTGTACGCTGGCAGTGTGATGTCATGTGATCGCTCAGCATAGTGAACGCTGGCAGTGTGATATCATGTGATCGCTCAGTGTAGTGTACGCTGGCAGTGTGATGTCATGTGATCGCTCAGTGTAGTGAACATTGGCAGTGTGATGTCATGTGATCGCTGACCGTAGTGAACATTGGCAGTGTGATGTCATGTGATCGCTGACCGTAGTGAACACTGGCAGTGTGATGTCATGTGATCGCTCACCGTAGTGAACACTGGCAGTGTGATGTCATGTAATCGCTCATCGTAGTGAACACTGGCAGTGTGATGTCATGTGATCGCTCACCGTAGTGAACACTGGCAGTGTGATGTCATGTAATCGCTCACCATAGTGAACGCTGGCAGTGTGATGTCATGTTGTCATGTGATCGCTCAGCGTAGTGAATGCTGGCAGTGTGATGTCATGTGATCGCTCAGCGTAGTGAATGCTGGCAGTGTGATGTCATGTGATCGCTCAGCGTAGTGAACGCTGGCAGTGTGCTGGCATGTGATTGCTCAATGTAGTGAACACTTGCAGTGTGGTGACATGTGATTGCTCAGCGTAGTGAACTCTGGCAGTGTAATGTCATGTGATCGCTCAGGGTAGTGAATGCTGGCAGTGTGATGTCATATGATCACTTAGTGTAGTGTACGCTGGCAGTGTGATGTCATGTGATCGCTCAGTGTAGTGTAGGCTGACAGTGTGATGTCATGTGATCGCTCAGTGTAGTGTAGGCTGACAGTGTGATGTCATGTGATCGCTCAGTGTAGTGAACGCTGGCAGTGTGATGTCATGTGATCGCTCAATGTAGTGAACGCTTGCAGTGTGGTGTCATGTGATCGCTCAGGGTAGTGAACGCTGGCAGTGTGATGTCATGTGATCACTTAGTGTAGTGTACGCTGGCAGTGTGATGTCATGTGATCGCTCAGTGTAGTGAACGCTGGCAGCGTGATGTCATGTGATCGCTCAATGTAGTAAACGCTTGCAGTGTGGTGTCATGTGATCGCTCAGGGTAGTGAACGCTGGCAGTGTGATGTCATGTGATCACTTAGTGTAGTGTACGCTGGCAGTGTGATGTCATGTGATCGCTCAGTGTAGTGAACGCTGGCAGTGTGATGTCATGTGATCGCTCAGTGTAGTGAACGCTGGCAGTGTGATGTCATGTGATCGCTCAGTGTAGTGTACGCTGGCAGTGTGATGTCATGTGATCACTTAGTGTAGTGTACGCTGGCAGTGTGATGTCATGTGATCACTTAGTGTAGTGAACGCTGGCAGTGTGATGTCATGTGATCGCTCAGTGTAGTGTACGCTGGCAGTGTGATGTCATGTGATCACTTAGTGTAGTGTACGCTGGCAGTGTGATGTCATGTGATCACTTAGTGTAGTGAACGCTGGCAGTGTGATGTCATGTGATCGCTCAGTGTAGTGAACGCTGGCAGTGTGATGTCATGTGATCGCTTAGTGTAGTGTACTCTGGCAGTGTGATGTCATGTGATCGCTCAGGGTAGTGAACGCTGGCAGTGTGATGTCATGTGATCACTTAGTGTAGTGTACGCTGGCAGTGTGGTGTCATGTGATCGCTCAGTGTAGTGAACGCTGACATTCAGATGACATTAGAAGACCAGGCGGTGTGTTCCTGCCAGTAAATGACAATGGACGGCGTGTGAGTCTCTGGCTGGGATTGTAGATTCTATTTTGGGTTTGATGACAAACAAAGCCGTCATTAATGAATCCACAGAGAAGGCGGCAGAGCTGCCAATGTGTCACGCGTTCCCCTTCCCCACCGCCTCTCGGGATTTACACCGATCACCGTGCCAAACGCCCTGCGGCCCTTCCTCGCATTCTTCCCTCACACAATGTCCTGGTACATGGAAGGATGTGGGAGGGCCGCAGGAATTCCATCTTCAGGTGCTGGACCTCTCCCCGTGTGACCCCCCAGAGCTGGCGTACAGCGGGCCCCACATTATCCCCGGGGCCCCACGTTATCCCCGGGTCCCCATATTACCCCCCCGGGTCCCCATATTACCCCTGGATCCAGGTGCACTGCCAATAAGACAGTTAACAGATGGCGCGTCTGAGAATTGGGACTTTCTGTGGGAATGCGGCTTTATCTGACAGACGCACGTTGACTTGTGTGTGTTGGCAGGAAGCGGGCGGACAAGAGCTGCCAGTACAGTGACATTTCTTCCAGGGGAGGGGGAAGCAGCTGTGAATACCAACCTTAGAGGGAAGCTGTAATGGTTTGTGGTCAGGGGGACTCTCTTTATCGTACATTCAGAACATATGAGGGGCTGGAGCCATGCTAGCTATCCCTAGAGAGAGAGAGAGAGAGAGCGAGCACCACGCCAACTTGCTTTTACATTCCTTATGTCTGATTGAAACAGAATTGATCTGATAAGGATGGAGTCTCTGATGTGGTGAGTTCTGTAATAAATGTGAAAAGGAGACCACTGTGCCCCCTGCTGGCTGGATAGAATACTAGAAAGTTGTAAGGTAGAGGGCTTGTCATAAAATCCATAGCATCATCCCATAAATGAATATGGTATTTTTGAAACAGAAGAGTACTGGGACTTTAAATATGCCAAATGAGAACAAAGTCAGAATAAAAATCTATATAAATTTTATTACACATAAAACGTTGTCATAAACACAATATTAAAATCATAGATATGCATGAAGAAACCTTGCGATAAATACACAAAATATGTAAATCTGATGGATACATGGTCAGTTACAAGTACTTATCCATCAGATTTACATATTTTTTTATTTATCGCAATTTTTCTTAATGCATATCTATGTTTTATTAATGTGTTTATGAGACAACGTTTTATGTGTAATAAAATTTATATAGATTTTTATTCTGACTTTGTTCTCATTTGGCATATTTAAAGTTCCACTACTCTTCTGTTTCAAAAATACCATATAGATAGAATACTACTTTATAAGCAATATGTTGAATATAAATACAATAATACCTCGTACTGCGAGTAACGCGGTTTACGAGCGTTTCGCTATTATTTTTTTTAACTCTGACTCGGTTTGCGAGCGTTGTCTCGTAAAAACGAGCAGGATTCAAGCCTCTGGGGTGTGCAGTAATGCATTTGGCCAGAGGTGCGGGGGCGCTGGTGACACTCTGAGCCGTTTGGAGCCGCTCATAAACACTCGGAAACACTCCGTTCCCGGGTGTCACCAAGCCTCTCCGAGTGCATCCGAGTGGCTCTAGTGCTCTCCGAGTGTTTCCGAATGTCTCCAGCGCCCCCCCCCCCCCCCACCTCTGGTTACATGCGGTACTGCATACACTAGCAGTGCCACTGGAATGGATTATCTGAGTTTCCATTATTTTCGTATGGGGAAACTCGCTTTGATATACGAGTGCTTTGGATTACAAGCATTCTTCTGGAACGAATTATGCTCGTAATCCAAGGTACCACTGTATATATATATATATATATATATATATATATATATACAGGGGCGTTGCTAGGTCTACAAAAGATCTGGGGCTAGAGCCCATAGCAGCGTAGTAAAGAAAGTCATATGCTTGGGCGGGCATACACATGTATATACAGTAATATACGTGTGGGTGTATATATATCCCCAGAGAGCCCCCCGTTTACATCAGGGTCCCCAGAGAGCCCCCCCTTACATCACCTTACATCAGGGTCCCCAGAGAGCCTCCTCCTTACATCAGAGTCCTCAGAGAGCCTCCCCCTTCCATGAGGGTACCCAGAGGGCCCCCCACTCACATCAGGGTTCCCAGAGAGGCCCCCTTACATTAGGGTCCCCAGAGAGCCTCCCCCTTAAATCTGGGTCCCTAGAGAGCCTAGGCCTTAAAATCAGGGTCCCCAGAGAGCCTCTCCCTTACATCAGGGTCCCCAGAGAGCCCCCCCACTTACATAAAGGTCCCCAGAGAGCCTCCCCTCCCCTTGGGGACCCCTTCAGAGACTCGGGGCTATTGGCCTCAGATTCGGGGCTATAGCCCCAAAAGCCACCCCCTAGCAACGCCCTTGTATATATATATATATATATGTATTCTTTTTTTTCCCTGAGCTTTATATGTGCTCACCCTGGAGCCCATCTCTGTGTAGATGTCTCTAGTACATGGCACCTCTCTCCCCTCCCCAGATAGGGATCTGCAGATCAAAATATTGTCATCACAAAAAAACTCTGATGTGTGCCTGGTGGGGAGCTGGAGGAATCTGTATGGTCAGGAATGCCCCAAAATGTCACAAATGTGCAGACACCAACTGTCAGCATTACACATTAACTGTCAGCATTTTACAGCAACTGTGCAGTAAAACTGCATTGCAGCATTGTCACCCTGTGGGCGGTGGGGTCACTTTGTGAATAGTGGGATCAGTATTACACACCAACTGTCAAGATTACACACCAACTGTCAACGTTATACATTAAGACCCCATTCACACTGGAGCACTTTTCAGGCGTTTTAGCGCTAAAAATAGCACCTGTAAAGCGCCTCTCAAGCCACCCCAGTGTGAAAGCCCGAGTGCTTTCACACTGGAGCGGTGCACTTGCAGGATGGGAAAAAAAAGTCCTGCAAGCAGCATCTTTGGGGCGGTGCGGGAGCGTTGTATACACCACTCCTACACCACCCCTGCCCTTTGAAATGAATGGGCAGCTCTGCCAAAGCGCCTGCAAAGCACTTCGGCAGCGCCCCAACATGGGCGCTATTAACCGTTTCTTCGGCCACTAGCGGGGGTTAAAAGCGCCGCTAAAATTAGAGGCGCTTTACCGCTAACGCTGGCACCGCCCCAATGTGAAAAGGGTCTTACTGTCAGCATTACGCCGACTGTCAGCAATGCACATCAACTGTTAGAATTACACATCCACTGTCAGCATCCGAATGTCAGCATTACACTCCAACTGTCAGCTAAGGATGAGCTCCGGCGTGTTCGCATGCTGCACGTGCAGAGCCCGCCAGAAAGTCGGCAATGCGCTGCGCTAATCACAGGCAGTGAGACATTTTCCGATCCCTGCAGCCGCACATCGAGAAATGTCTCACTGCCTGTGATTAGCGCAGAGCAGTGCCGACTTCCTGGAGGGCTCGGCACGTGCAGCGTGCGAACACGCCGGAGCTCATCCTTACTGTCAGCAATACACACCAACTGTCAGTATTACACATCACCTGTCAGCATCCAACGGTCAGCATTACACAGCACCTGTCAGCATCCAACTGTCAGTATTACACATCACCTGTCAGCATCCAACGGTCAGCATTACACAGCACCTGTCAGCATCCAACGGTCAGCATTACACAGCACCTGTCAGCATCCAACGGTCAGCATTACACAGCACCTGTCAGCATCCAACGGTCAGCATTACACAGCACCTGTCAGCATCCAACGGTCAGCATTACACAGCACCTGTGCAGTGAAATTGCAAACAGTATTGTCGCCCTGTGCACGGTGGGGTCATGCTGCAGATGGGGTGATATTAGATAGATATGTTATTTTTTTTTAAATGGACTTAAAATGGTTGTCATGCTCAGACATGAAATACAAACAAAGCATATCCCTCTTTCCTGGTGCCTTCATGGCGGCATACACACGGTTAGTTACTCCGCCCCCAACCAACCCACAGGACCAACTTTCACTCTATACATGAAAAAGTCAGCCCCCCCATTAGCCATTCTTTTTTCTGTCCTCAAACCTACAGTATTAAGGACAACATCAAAGCTGCACAAGCTGGACGTGGCAAGGACTCTCCAACATTACGTTGAACTAACACGTTCTTTTCGTAAAAATCAACGTCTCTTTGTGATCCCTAAGGGCGCAAGAAGAGGAATGGCAAGCATCAAAGACAACCTTGGCAAGTTGGATTGTACGTCTCATTCAGCGAACATATTGGGCTAGTGGTCTTCCAGTTCCAAAACCAATCAATGCTCAATCGACGCGGGGAATGGCATCTGCCTGGATGGCTTTAGCACCAGTCTCTCCAGAAACTGTCCAGAAACTATCTGTCGTGAGGTAAGTTGGTCATCTTTCACCACATTCATGACCCATCATAGTCTAGATCCAGCTTACTTCTCGTGACTTCGGGAGAAAAGCTTTGCAGTTGTCTGCTCTGTAATCGAAATTAAAATGTTTTTGCAGCATCCCCCCTTGTGAACGAGTTATTTATCATGTGTATGCTGCCATCAAGGCACCAGGAAAATGGAAAATTGAATACTTACCTTTCTGTAATTTTCCTTTCCTGGTGCCTATCCATGGCAGCATACACCCTCCCTTTCTATAATCCTTAAATGTTTGAGTCTAGTTATAAGAATGGCTAATGGGGGGGCTGACTCTTTCTTTTATAGAGTTAAAGTTGGTCCTGTGGGTTGGTTGGGGGCAGAGTAAACAACCATGTGTATGCTGCCATGGATAGGCACCAGGAAAGGAAAATTACGGAAAGGTAAGTATTCAATTTTCCGTTATAGTGTGTACTTGTCTCAATGCAGAGCACTAAGTGTCATTTCTGTTCGCTGCCTCCTTCCTCTGCTATCAGCATGAATCACGTCTGACAAGTTTTCCTGACACCAAGAGAAAAAAGGTGACAGGGGAGGGACCTCCAGCTGATTGACAGCCTCAGCTCTGTTCCTGTGTGCTGTGTGTCTCTTCCCTTCAATCAGCTAACAGAGCTCTCTTTACTCTGCAGTGTGTAGTTTAAGCTCTCCACCCCCTTTTTTTCTGAACTCTCAGACAAGCGTTATAAATTCTGGACTGTGAACGGATGCAGAGAAGAGAAGACTGCAGATAAACAGGTACAACCTATGTAGGAGGATTTGTTTTTACCTCTGTGTATTACCTGAGGATAGTCCCTTCACTGGATATATGGAGGGTTTACGACCACTTTAAGTGAGGATCAGACACATTAAGCTGAACTCCGAGTCTCACTTTTCAGCTGTTTTGTTTTTCCTTTTGAATTAAAGGACACCAAGCAGTGTCAGAGGACTGAACCCAGGACACTGCACAGGGAGCGGCACTCCGCCATCAATCATTAATCCGGCAGAGCTGCGGCTGTACACAATCAGTAAACGGTGATAGCAGAATAATTGGTAATTGAGGGCAAATCATTAACATGGGTCAGCCAGTCCACAACAACAGGAAGGAGAGCAGGTGTGACAACCATCATATACACCTATGTCTGTGCTCTCCACAACAGCCAATCAGATTTCAGCCATCCTCCAAGCCACACCCATTCTTAGCCAGAATGCCATTTTGTACATACAGAAAGAGGGACACTCAATAGCACAAAGTATGTAGGAAAAGGACACGCCCCTACTACGCCTACCATAAGGAGGACAGAGGGCTTCGGTCCCATAAAAGGACAGAGGGATTCAGTCCCATAGAAGGACAGAGGGATTCAGTCCCGTAGAATGACAGAGGGATTCAGTCCCATAGAAGGACAGAGGGATTTGATCCTATAGCAGGACAGAGGGATTCAGTCCCACAAAAGGACAGAGGGATTCGGTCCCATAGAAGGACAGAGGGATTTGGTCTCATAGAAGGACTGAGGGATTCGGTCCCATAAAAGGACAGAGGGATTCTGTACCATAGAAGAACAGAGGGATTCGGTCCCATAAAAGGACAGGGGGATTTGGTCCCATAGAAGGACAGAGGGATTTGGTCCCAAAGAAGGACAGAGGGATTCAGTCCCATAAAAGGACAGAGGGTTTCTGTACCATAACAGAACAGAGGGATTCGGTCCCATAGAAGGGCAGAGGGATTCAGTGCCATAGCAGGACAGAGGGATTCAGTCCCATAGAAGGACAGAGGGATTCTGTACCATAAAAGAACAGAGGGATTCAGTCCCACAGAAGGGCAGAGGGATTCTGTACCACAGAAGGGCAGAGGGATTCTGTACCATAGAAGGACAGAGGGATTCAGTCCCATAAAAGGACAGAGGGATTCAGTGCCATAGCAGGACAGAGGGATTCAGTCTTATAGCAGGACAGAGGGATTCAGTCGCATAGCAGGACAGAGGGATTCAGTGTCATAGCAGGACAGAGGGATTCAATCTTATAGCAGGACAGAGGGATTCAGTCCCATAGCAGGACAGAGGGATTCAGTGCCATAGCAGGACAGAGGGATTCAATCTTATAGCAGGACACAGGGATTCAGTCCCATAGCAGGACAGAGGGATTTGTTCCCATAGAAGGACAGAGGGGTTTGGTCCCATAGAAGGACAGAGGGGTTTGGTCCCATAGAAGGACAGAGGGATTCAGTCCCATAGAAGGACAGAGGGATTTGGTCCCACAGAAGGGCAGAGGGATTCTGTACCATAGAAGGACAGAGGAATTCTGTATCATAAAAGGACAGAGGAATTCGGTCCTTTAAAAGGACAGAGGGATTTGGTCCCATAGAAGGACAGGGGGATTCGGTCCCATAGAAGAACATGGGAGTTCAGTCCCATAGAAGGAAAGGGAGATTTGCTCCCATAGAAGGACAGAGGGATTCGGTCCCATAGAAGAACATGGGAGTTCAGTCCTATAGAAGAACATGGGAGTTCAGTCCCATAGAAGGACGGGGAGATTCGCTCCCATAGTAGGAGAGGGAGATTCGGTCCCATAGAAGGACAGAGGGATTCGGTCCATAGACAGACAGGTATGTATTTGTATGTATGTGACATCCAGCATTGTGCCAGTTGTGGTGGGCACACAGTGGCAGCATTGTCTCCTCTGTGCACACAGCACCCCTCACCCGCCTTCCCATGTGAATTCTCAGATTCTCGGCCTTGAGGCTGATATCTGTGGTGTCACCCCCTCCCCCACACTAGTCGCTGACGCAGCGGTCTCGGGGAGGATGTGCTGATCTGGGACAATGTCTCTGGTTTGGGGTGAAACAAACGGGGCCACACAAAGGTGGAAATGAAAGTTTGACTTCTGTATGGGCCCCGGAGCAGATACAGACAGGGCCAATTATTTCTGTACAATTACGTGCAGATCTCTGGCAACACTCGGGGGTGGGGGGGGGGAGCTTTTATTCCCACGATAATCAAGGTTAATTTATCTGACAAGGTACACCCCAATGCAGTGCTAAAAGATCCCTAAATATCCTAAACCAGTGCGTTTACATAAAGTGCATTCATTACATGGACCTTTTAATCTTTGTAAACCATCCAATTAAAGTGCATCAGTTACATACAGTGAGGACAGAAAGTATTCAGACCCCCTTACATTTTTCACTCTTTGTTATATTGCAGCCATTTGCTAAAATCATTTTTTTCCTCATTTTTTCCACACACAGCACCCCATATTGACAGAAAAACACAGAATTGTTGACATTTTTGCAGATTTATTCAAAAAGAAAAACTGAAATATCACATGGTCCTAAGAGCCCTTGCACACTGGGGCGGTTTGCAGGCGCTATTGCGCTAATAATAGCGCCTACAAACCGCCCCGAAAGTGCCGCTGCTTTCATTCCAGTGTGCAAGCCCCGAGGGCTTGCACACTGGAGCGATGCGCTGGCAGGACGGTAAAAAAAGTCCTGCTAGCAGCATCTTCGGAGCTGTGTATACCGCTCCTTTACCGCTCCTGTCCATTGAAATCAATGGGACGGCGCGGCTATACCGCCGGCAAAGCGCCTCTGCAGAGGCGCTTTGCGGTGGTATTTAACCCTTTCTCGGCCGCTAGCGGGGGGTAAAACCGCCCCGCTAGCGGCCGCATACCGACGGTAAAACGCCGCTAATAATAGCGGCGTTTTACCGCCGACACTGCCCCAGTGTGCAAGGGCTCTAAGTATTCAGACCCTTTGCTGTGACACTCATATATTTAATTCAGGTGCTGTCCATTTCTTCTGATCATCCTTGAGATGGATCTACACCTCCATTTGAGTCCAGCTGTGTTTGATTATACTGATTGGCTTTGATTAGGAAAGCCACACACCTGTCTATATAAGACCTTACAGCTCACAGTGCATGTCAGAGCAAATGAGAATCATGAGGTCAAAAGAACTGCCTGAAGAGCTCAGAGACAGAATTGTGGGAAGGCACAGATCTGGCCAAGGTTACAAAAAAATTCTGCTGCACTTAAGGTTCCTAAGAGCACAGTGGTCTCCGTAATCCTTAAATGGAAGACGTTTGGGATGACCAAAACCCTTCCTAGAGCTGGCCGTCTGGCCAAACTGAGCTATCGGGGGAGAAGAGCCTTGGTGTGAGAGAGGTAAAGAAGAACCCAAAGATCACTGTGGCTGAGCTCCAAAGATGCAGTGGGGAGATGGGAGAAAGTTGTAGAAAGTCAACCATCACTGCAGCCCTCCACCAGTCGGGGCTTTATGGCAGAGTGGCCCGATGGAAGCCTCTCCGCAGTGCAAGACACATGAAAGTCCACATGGAGTTTTCTAAAAAACACCTGAAGGACTCCAAGATGGTGAGAAATAAGATTCTCTGGTCTGATGAGACCAAGATAGAACTTTTTGGCTTTAATTCTAAGCGGTGTGCGTGGAGAAAACCAGGCACTGCTCATCACCTGTCCAATACAGTCCCAACAGTGAAGCATGGTGGTGGCAGCATCATGCTGTGGGGGTGTTTTTCAGCTGCAGGGACAGGACGACTGGTTGCAATCGAGGGAAAGATGAATGCAGCCAAGTACAGGGATATCCTGGACGAAAACCTTCTCCAGAGTGCTCAGGACCTCAGACTGGGCCGAAGGTTTACCTTCCAACAAGACAATGACCCTAAGCACACAGCTAAAATAACGAAGGAGTGGCTTCACAACAACTCCGTGACTGTTCTTGAATGGCCCAGCCAGAGCCCTGACTTAAACCCAATTGAGCATCTCTGGAGAGACCTAAAAATGTCCGTCCACCAACGTTTACCATCCAACCTGACAGAACTGGAGAGGATCTGCAAGGAGGAATGGCAGAGGATCCCCAAATCCAGGTGTGAAAAACTTGTTGCATCTTTCCCAAAAAGACTCATGGCTGTATTAGATCAAAAGGGTTCTTCTACTAAATACTGAGCAAAGGGTCTGAATACTTAGGACCATGTGATATTTCAGTTTTTCTTTTTTAATAAATCTGCAAAAATGTCAACAATTCTGTGTTTTTCTGTCAATATGGGGTGCTGTGTGTACATTAATGAGGAAAAAATTAAGTTAAATGATTTTAGCAAATGGCTGCAATATAACAAAGAGAGAAAAATTTAAGGGGGTCTGAATACTTTCCGTCCCCACTGTATACAGTATCTCACAAAAGTGAGTACACCCCTCACATTTTTGTAAATATTTTATTATATCTTTTCATGTGACAACACTGAAGAAATGACACTGTGCTACAATGTAAAGTAGTGAGTGTACAGCTTGTATAACAGTGTAAACTTGCTGTCCCCTCAAAATAACTCAACACACAGCCTTTAAAGGGGTTGTAAACCTTCGTGTTTTTTTAACTTAATCCATCCTATGCATTAAGGTGAATAAACTTCTGGCAGTGACCGGCCCCTTTACTCAACTGAGCCCCTTCATTCCCTCGGCGGAGACGCGCTCTCCCTCTCTGCACAGGGTCCCGGCTCTTGATTGGATAGATTGATAGCAGCGCAGCCATTGGCTCCTGCTGCTGTCAATCAAATCCAATGACGCAGGCACTGGGGGGCGGCATTCGTGTCTATGGATGCAAATGCTGGACTCGGGAGCGCGCCCGCAAGGTAACCCCCCTGGGAGAAAGCTTCTCTTAGCGGTTATCTGATGCTAGGAGGAGCCGCGAGAGCCAACAGGGCACCCCAGAAGACGGTGATCGAGGCCACTCTGTGCAAAACGAGCTGCACAGTGGAGGTAAGTATGACATGTTTGTTATTTTAAAGAAATAAAACACGAAGCTTTACAATCGCTTTAATGTCTAATCCACTGGCAACAAAAGTTAGTACACCCATAAGTGAAAATGTCCAAATTGGGCCAAAAGTGTCAATATTTTGTGTGGCTACCATTATTTTCTAGCACTGCCTTAACCCTCTTGGGCATGGAGTTCACCAGAGCTTCACAGGTTGCGACTGTAGTCCTCTTCCACTCCTTCATGATGACATCACGGAGCTGGTGGATGTTAGAGACCTTGTGCTCCTCCACCTTCCATTTGAGGATGCCCCACAGATGCTCAATAGGGTTTAGGTCTGGAGACATGCTTGGCCAGTCCATCACCTTTAGCCTCAGCTTCTTTAGAAAGGCAGTGGTCGTCTTGGAGGTGTGTTTGGGGTCGTTATCATGTTGGAATACTGCCCTGCGGCCCAGTCTCCGAAGGGAGGGGATCATGCTCTGCTTCAGTATGTCACAGTACGTGTTGGCATTTATGGATCCCTCAATGAATTGTAGCTTCCCAGTGTCGGCAGCACTCATGAAGCCCCAGACCATGACACTCCCACCACCATGCTTGACTGTAGGCAAGACACACTTGTCTTTGTACTCCTCACCTGGTTGCCGCCACACACGCTTGACACCATCTGAACCAAATAAATGTATCTTGGTCTCATCAGACCACAGGACATGGTTCCAGTAATCCATGTCCTTAGTCTGCTTGTCTTCAGCAAACTGTTTGCAGGCTTTCTTGTGCATCATCTTTAGAAGAGACTTCCTTCTGGGATGACAGCCATGCAGACCAATTTGATGCAGTGTGCGGCGTATGGTCTGAGCACTGACAGGCTGACCTCCCACCCCTTCAACCTCTGCAGCAATGCTGGCAGCGCTCATAGGTCTATGTTCCCTCTGGATATGATGCTGAGCACGTGCACTCGACTTCTTTGGTCGACCATGGCGAGGTCTGTCCTGAGTGGAACCTGTCCTGTTAAACTGCTGTATGGTCTTGGCCACTGTGCTGCAGCTCAGTTTCAGTGTCTTGGCAATCTTCTTATAGCCTAGGCTATCTTTATGTAGAGCAACAATTCTTTTTTTCAGATCCTCAGAGAGTTCTTTGCCATGAGGTGCCATGTTGAACATCCAGTGACCAGTATGAGAGAGTGAGAGCGATAACACAAAATTTAACACACCTGCTCCCCATTCACACCTGAGACCTTGTAACACTAATGAGTCACATGACATCAGGGAGGGAAAATGGCTAATTGGGCCCAATTTGGACATGTTCACTTAGGGGTGTACTCACTTTTGTTACAAGCAGTTTAGACATTATTGGCTGTGTGTTGATTTTTTTTGAGGGGACAGCAAATTTACACTGTTATACAAACTGTACACTCACTACTTTACATTGTAGTAAAGTGTCATTTCTTCAGTGTTGTCACATGAAAAGATATAATAAACTAATTAAAAAAATGTCAGGGGTGTACTCACTTTTGTGAGAAACTGTATGTGCAAAATATACAGGCATCGTTCAGATATCCCCACTGATTCCTTTCACCATAAGAACAATCATAGCGTCTGTTTAGCATGTATTATTTATTTATTTATTTCAGGTACTTATATAGCGCCGTCAATTTACGCAGCGCTTTACATATATATATTATACATTCACATCAGTCCCTATACCCTCAAGGAGCTTACAATCTAAGGTCCCTAACTCACATTCATACCTATACTAGGGCCAATTTAGACAGGATCCAATTAACCTACCAGCATGTCTTTGGAGTGTGGGAGGAAACCGGAGTACCCGGAGGAAACCCACGCAGACACAGGGAGAACATGCAAACTCCAGGCAGGTAGTGTCGTGGTCGGGATTCGAACCAGCGACCCTTCTTACTGCTAGGCGAGAGTGCTACCCACTGCGCCACTGTGCCGCCCTGTCCCTTCGCGCTGACTCCTGGGAAACACACAGGTCCCAGGAAATAGCGGAGACCAGTTACGATGCGCAGCGTGACTCGCGCATGCGCAGTAGGGAACCGGGAAGTGAAGCCGCAACGCTTCACTTCCTGATTCCCTCACCCAGGATGGCGGCGGCAGCTGCCGAGAATCGAGCGGGTTATCGGCGTCGGCTGCCGACATCGCTGGACCCTGGGACAGGTAAGTGGCCATTTATTAAAAGTCAGCAGCTGCAGTATTTGTAGCTGCTGGCTTTTAATATTTTTTTTTTAGGTGGATTTAGGTGGACTCCCTCTTTAATTCTTTTTTTTTTTTGATCTCAGGCTTTCCAGCCTAGAGGAGAATTTTTAAAGGGAAAGTGTAAAAATAAAAATGAATTATTTAATAACAAAAAAAAAATTAAAGCACCCCCGTCCCTCCCCCGAGCTTGCATGCAGAAGTAAACGCATACATAGGTCGCGCCATATGTAAACGATATTCAAACCACATTTATGAGGTATCACCGTGAACGTTAGAGCTAGGGCAATAATTATAGCCCAAGACCTCCTCTGTAACTCTAAACATGTAACCTGTAAAAAAAAACTTTAAAGCGTCGCCTATGGAGATTTTTAAGTACCAAAGTTTGGCGCCATACCACGAGTATTTATGAATACTCCGCTATTTATGAATGTGTTTTTTTTTCCCAAAAAATTGCGTTTGAAAAATTACCTTTCTAAAGGACGATTGCTCAAGCATAGAAAAAAACCTCAGTCCCCTTTCAGGAAGTGAAAAACTGCTTGACGTGCATGATGGTCAATGAGCGAATGTCTAGTATACTCAAAGACGTGCATGCCAAGTTCCTTAAAGTTTGGGAGCCTTGGTTGGCGTATACCTTCCCTGAACTTCCTCTGAGTAGTATGGATCGGCTCTGACTAGTTTCCTGGATGATCCCGGGTCCCCCCTCTCCTTTTCCCTTTCCCCCCTTCCCACTTTCTCTTATTCTCCCCCTCTCTTTCCTATTTCTCTCTGTTCTTCTTCTCTTACCAGAGCTCCTAGCCCTTTTTTTTGATCGCTAACAGAGGCCCAAGATGATCTTAAGTGCAGAGTCAATGCATTTTGTCCTGGTTTTTTTCTGCACTTTCGGGGGTCACCCCAAATTACGTAAGTTACACTCAGGATTTATATGACTGTTAATTAAGAGGGTGCCCTCCTCGGTTTATGTTGTATTTCCTTTTGTTGTTTTTGCTCCAGTTCTAGCCCCTGCGTGGGCAATCTAGGTGCCTTTGACATTGTTGTATGTTTAATACTACTTCTGCAATAAAACTTATTGAACCAGAAAAATTACTTTTCTAATTACTAATGATAAAAAGTTGCAATGACCGCCACTTAATTCCCTAGGGCAGTGATGGTGAACCTTGGCACCCCAGATGTTTTGGAACTACATTTCCCATGATGCTCAACTACACCGCAGAGTGCATGAGCATCATGGGAAATGTAGTTCCAAAACATCTGGGGTGCCAAGGTTCACCATTACTACCCTAGGGTGTCTGCTAAAAAAAAAAATATATATAAATATATATATATATATATATATATATATATATATATATATATATATATATAATGATTGGGGGTTCTGAGTCATTTTCGACCCAAAAAAATGATGATTTTTACATGTAGGAGAGGAGTGCTGGAATTTGCGTGGTGTGGAAGTGGTTAAGTCGCATAGATTTGAACGGCTTCCATTGACATACATCAACTATGACTTGTCATGTGACTTTATGTGTCTAAAGTTGCATGACAAGTCACACAAGTAATCTGGTTAGTGACTTGAGTAGGTGGTGGTGTGATCATGTGGTTTTTGAAGCAGGCACACATAGAATACAAACAAAAACACATAGAATACACAGTAAGTGAATGATATATAAAGGACACTGGGTAATTAATTCAGCACAAAGTGAATTTATTTGTTTAGGATACGCTTGGTGTGCACAGTATAAAAGACACAGATTGATGCACTTTAAAATTTGCACTCATATACAGTATATACTGTATATTTTGATGCAAATTTGATGTACCTTGATGCACTTTAATTGCATGGCCTGCACAGTGTAAAAGGTCCATATAATTAATGCATTTTATGTACATGAATTTGTGTATGACGTTCTCAGAGAATAGGTACAGGAACTCCTCCCTTCTGAGTCACTTCCTGTCTCCGCCCCCTACCCACCTCTCAGCACCATCCTTTGGTTCCACCCCCTACCTACCTCTCAGTACCGCCCCTTTAGAGAATACAGAACCGAGTAACATTTTGTGGTGCTAAGTAATTTGTATGACATTTATAAATGAGAACAAGAAAAGCAGTAAAATAGATCACCTGCAGGCAGCAATATTAGACCCCACCAGCAACAGTAGATTCCCACCAGCAACAATGGATCCCCACAACCAAATATCATTCCAGCAACAAAAGACCCCTGGAAGCAACAACAGATCTCCCAGCAGCCAGCAACAGTAGACCCTTCCCTCAACAGTAGATTAATTCCAGCAACAATTGGCTCCCCAGCAACATAAGCCCCCTCCCCTCTCCCAGCAACAATAGATCCCTCAACAGCAGCAATAGACCTTACATAGCAACAAAAAGACCACCACAAAAATAGATCCCCTCCAGGATCAACAGATGCTGCAGCACATCCCAGCACCCCTTGGCATTACATACACTCAGAACTGGAGGTGCCGAAACGCCGTTCCCCCACGTTCCCACTGAAAAAGGCCCTGGATGTCACACTGGTTTAGAATACTTAGGGAGTATGCATAGAGACATACCTTGTTTAAGATTAAACTATTCTGATTTCATGCAGCTACCGGTAGAGATCCTTTAATAGCGTGGGTTTTAATATTTAATTAGTGACTTATCTGACAATACTGGGGGGGGGGGGCATTTTTCTGAAACACTTGGGAAGGGGGCGGGCCTTTATCTGGCAACAATAATCAAGGGGGGGGGGGCTTTATCTGACAATACTTGGGGGGAGGAGAAAATCACATGGTATTTCGTGGTCCTGTAGGTAGAATTCAGGATAGGAAGGCCAGGAAAACTCGGGGGGCTTTATCTGACAATACTTTGGGGGGGCTTTATCTGACAACACTCAGGGAGTGCTTTATCTGACAATACTCGGGGGGGTTACCTGACATGACTTGGGGAGAATATTTACCTGATAATTCTCAGGGGTAGGGGGGTGGGGGGCTTTTATCTGACAATACTTTAGGAGGGGTTATGAAGAGCTGTGTGAGGGGTTATGAAGATTCTTCCTGCACCACACTCACAGACTCTGGGGCAGGAGTACCGTTTATCATACAATACTTGGAAGGGCTTTTACAGTGCCTTGAAAAAGTATTCATACCCCTTGAAATTTTCCACATTTTGTCATGTTACAACCAAAAACATAAATGTATTTTATTGGGATTTTATGTGATAGACCAACACAAAGTGGCACATAATTGTGAAGTGGAAGGAAAATGATAAATAGTTTTCAAATTTTTTTACAAATAAATATGTGAAAAGTTTGGCATGCATTTGTATGGCGCCCCCCTGAGTCAATACTTTGTAGAACCACCTTTCACTGCAATTACAGCTGCAAGTCTTTTTGGGGATGTCTCTACCAGCTTTGTACATCTAGAGAGGGACATTTCTGTCCATTCTTCTTTGCAAAACAGCTCAAGCTCTGTCAGATTGGATGGAGAACGTCTGTGAACAGTAATTTTCAAGTCTTGCCACAGATTCTCAATTGGATTTAGGTCTGGACTTTAACTGGGCCATTCTAACACATGAATATGCTTTGAACCAAACCATTCCATTGTAGCTCTGGCTGTATGTTTATGGTCCTTGTTCTGCTGGAAGGTGAACCTTCATCCCAGTCTCAAGTGTTTTGCAGACTCTAACAGGTTTTCTTCTAAGATTGCCCTGTACTTTGCTCCATCCATCTTCCATCAACTCTGACCAGCTTCCCTGTCCCTGCTGAAGAAAAGAATCCTCACAACATGATGCTGCCACCACCATGTTTCACGGTGGGGATGGTGTGTTCAGGGTGATGTGCAGTGTTAGTTTTCCACCACACATCGCATTTTGCTTTTTGGCCAAAAAGTTCAATTTTGGTCTCATCTGACCAGAGCACCTTCTTCCACATGTTTACTGTGTCCGCCCAAATAGTTTCTTTCAAACTGCATATGAGACTTCTTATGGCTTTCTTTCAACAATGGCTTTCTTATTGCCACTCTTCCATAAAGGTCAGATTGTGGACTAATGGTTGTCCTGTGGACAGATTCTCCCCCCTGAGCTGTGGATCTCTGCAGCTCCTCTTGGCTGCTTCTCTGATTAATGCTCCCCTTCCTCGACATGTCAGTTTAGGTGGACAGCCATGTCTTGGTAGGTTTGCAGTTGTGCCATTCTCTTTCCATTTTTGGATGATGGATTGAACAGTGCTCCGTGAGATGTTCAAAGCTTGGGATATTTTTTTATAACCTAACCCTGCTTTAAATTTTTCCAAAACGTTATCCCTGACCTGTCTGGTGTGTTCCTTGGCCTTCATGATGCGGTTTGTTCACTAAGGTTCTCTAACAAACCTCTGAGGGCTTCACAGAACAGCTGTATTTATACTGAGAATAAATGACAAACAGGTGGACTCTAATTACTAATTAGGTGACTTCTGAAGGCAATTGGTTCCACTAGATTTTAGTTAGTGGTATCAAAGTAAAGGGGGCTGAATACAAATGCACGCCACACTTTTCAGATATTTATTTGCAAAAGGTTTGGAAAACCATTCATCATTTTCCTTCCACTTCACATTTATGTGCCACTTTGTGTTGATCGATCACATAAAATACATTTACGTTTTTGGTTGTAACATGACAAAATGTGGAAAATTTCAAGGGGTATGAATACTTTTTCAAGGCAAAATATCTGACAAGACTCAGGGAGATATTTATCCGATAATACTCAGGGGGATGGGGACTTTTTAATAATACTCGTGGGGGGTGGGGATTTTTATCTGACAATACTCAGATACTCAGGGAGGGGTTATGAACAGCTATGACCTGATACTTCCTGCACTCCATATACAGACTCGGAGGCAGGAGTACCTCTTTGGGGGGGGGGGGGATGACAATATTTGGGGAAGGGGGGGTTTATCTAAAAATACTGGGGGGGGGGGGCTTTATCTGACAACAATACTCAGGGAGGGGTTATGAACAGCTATGACATGATCCTCCCTGAACCATACTCACAGACTCGAGAGAACCCATCTGGGGGGAGAATAAGGTTTCCCTTTAGGTGGGCTGACTTTCCTCGGGGGGAGACCAGAAGGATCCCAGGTAGGGGTTTTCCCTGGGGGGGGGGGGTATATGGTCCTCGGGGATGGGAAGATTTCCCTGAAGAGGGGAAGAAGGTCCCTATGGGGGAGGACCTAGGAGTCTTATATGCATAGAGCTTCCCAGAAAAAATGCCTAGTGTGGGAGGGGGATCATCTAGAAAGTTCACCGTCTTCCCCTTTGTACCCTCCCTGTGCACCCACATCAATAAGCCCCGCCTCTGTATACATCCTGGTCATGATGGGTAAGGACCCCCCTGATGAAGCTGTGACCCCACAATCCCACCACACTTACCATATCTTTTGGCCTGGATGGGGTATTCGTAGAGGCAGTCATTGGTCTTGCGCTCCCCATTGATAGTGACGTTTATGAGGGGGTAGCTGTGGTTACAGCTCTGCGTTAGATTTAGCCAGGCAGAATCGGCACTCCTGGGAGATGGATGGCCATGGATCTCATGGTATAGGGTGATCCCATAGGTAAAGTTCAGAATATGAAGGCCAGGAATCCAGTGCACACAGAACGAATACAGCCCTCGCCGATCCGGCAGAGTGATGTTATCGGAGGGCAGGAAAGGGGCGGAGACAGTCAGTTCCTCCGCGGAGTTCTTCACTCTCACCATATTATCCGAGGAATTGCCATTCCAGCGCAAGATGTTCCTATTCTCCGTCTGATTCCTCCATCCACACAGAGAGGAGCCCCTGACATCGGACAGGAGGCCTGGGGAGAGAAAACCCATAATTATTAGATGGAATGTTCAATACCTGAAGAGGACCGATCCCCCAGTCTATAGGTTCTCTATACAATATATTGACACAGACCATGTACAATTTATAGGGCCACACTAGTCTCTCTATAATACAATGACATGGACCATGCGCAATCTATTGGGTCACGCTGGTCTCTATACAATACGATGACACTGATCATGTACAGTCTATAGGTCCACACTGGTTTCTATACAATATAATGACATGAGCCAAGTACAATTTATAGGGCCACACTGGTCTCTCTACAATACGATGATATGGACCATGTACAATCTATAGGGCCATACTGGTCTCTATACAATATGATGATATGTACCATAAACAATCTATAGGGCCACACTGGACTTTATACAATATGAAGACATGGACCATGTACAATCTATAGGACCACACAGGTCTCTATACAATATGATGACACAGACAATGTACAATCAATAGCTCCACACTGGTCACTGTGCTAGAGGGAGCGTCAGCTCTCTGGCGTAAAGTATCCTGCTCCATGCACTGATGTCAGAGTTCCATGTTTTTACCTGTAAATTGAATATTTAATTTTAATGATCATAGAACTAACCCTATCCTAACTAAACATACCCCGACTAACCCAAACCTAACTATCCCTACCCAAGCTAACCTAACAAAACTAACCCTAGGTTACCTATTTAAACTTATAATAATTATAATATTAATAATCATCATCATAGTATTAATAATACATAAAATTATTAAGTATAATACAATATTATTTAATATAATATGTAACCTATTCTTAAACTAACCCTAACCCAACTATCCCTAACCTAACTAACCCTAACCCAACCTAAGTAACTGTAACTTTGTTCCCTGGAAATATGATGTAATAATAAAGCAGTTTTTTTGGAGGAGGACGGGCACACACCCACAGCTCAGTACAGCTAGGAGAACTCTATTGTTTTCAGGGGTAACAGAAGATGTCTTCCCTCGAGGAAAAGAACTTCAACTGAGACCTATTCTGCCTTTCAGTGAATATCATACAAGAAAGCTCCCAGAGGTCGGGTGGATGGTGAACGGTTGGGTGGACATGCTCCTAAAACATTACAGAAGAAGACTGACATTCCCAGGATCTTACTAATCTCCCACTGCTACCTACACTGACTGACTGGGGACAGAACTCTGTGTGCACGTCTATGGTGAACATTATTAATTTCATTGTGTAGCTGCAACATCGACACTTCCTGAGACTTTGCCGCACACCACAAGACTAAGCAACACATAGACTGGGGGGGGGGGGGGGGAACAAGGTAGTCTGACTGGCTTAACCATTTTCCATTTTCTTTTTTTTTTTTTTACCATTTTCCATTTTCAATTGTAAGCTCAGCTGAACATCATACCTTCTGTATGTTAATTGCATACACTGCTACAGAATATGGGGAAGCTATAGGGAGGAAATCTAATAATAATCACCTTAAAGGATTGTTCATTTATAAATAGAATTCTCTGATTTCCCACACAGACAGGAAACTGCCGCTTACAAGAGTCCTCAACCAACATATACCGAAGCGGAGTCCTGCAGCGTCCAGTCATTGCTGGGACTAAAAGTTCCATCCCTACATGTATCCTCCTAACTAACCCAAACCTAACTCACCAGCAGGGTCCATCCTTAGAAATGGGGTTATAAGGGCAGCATATTCCCAAGATCCTAACCGACTAAATTCAGAATATCCTGGAACTGGATTCCAGATTTCCTCATCAGAAGATGAAAGAAAACAATTGTAAGTTAGCTAGACTTCATCTGTGATGTAGATGTTTCATCGCTCAGGTAAGTGGCTTCATCAGTTCTATCAATCTCAGAAGCCTTCCCTGATCACCCTCCTCCAATAACCTTCATCTAATTCCCCTCATCCAATCACCTTCTCCAATCATCTTCTTCTAATTACCGCCTCAATTCCCCTTCATCTCATCAACCTCATCTAATCCCCTCCATCCAGTCGCCTTCTCCAATCATCTTCTTCTAATCACCTCCTCCATTCACCTTCATCTAATCAACGTCATTTAATCTCCTTCATCCATAGTTACCCCTTGACCGCTACTTCTAGTTATACCATGAGCGCTACTACTAATTATCCTGTTTATAACACTACTAGTTATCCCATGACCAATACTACTATTTATCCCATTACCACTACTACTATTTATCCCGTTACCAATACTACTTATTATCCCATTACCAATACTACGAATTATCCCATTACCAATACTAATGCCCCGTACACACGGTCGGACCTTGTTCGGACATTCCGACAACAAAATCCATGGATTTTTTCCGACGGATGTTGGCTCAAACTTGTCTTGCATACACACGGTCACACAAAGTTGTCGGAAAATCAGATCGTTCTAAACGCGGTGACGTAAAACATGTACGTTGGGACTATAAATGGGGCAGTGGCCAATAGCTTTCATCTCTTTATTTATTCTGAGCATGCGTGGCACTTTGTCCGTCGGATTAGTGTACACACGATCGGAATTTTCCGACAACAAAATCCGTTGTCGGAAAATTTTATATCCTGCTCTCTAACTTTGTGTGTCAGAAAATCCGATGGAAAACGTGTGATGGAGCCCACACACAGTCAGAATTTCCAACAAAAAAGGTCCCATAACACATTTTCCTTCGGAAAATCCGACCGTGTGTACGGGGCATACTAGTTATCCCATGACCACACTACTACTAGTTATCCAATGACCATTACTGCCAGCTATATGATGACCAGTACCACTTGTTATCCTTTTACCAATACTACTAGTTCTCTCATGACCATTACTGCTTGTTATCCCATGGCCCCTACTACTAGTTATTCTGTTACCAATACTTCTAGTTAAAATATAATTAAAAACAAATAAATAAAAATGTTAAGTATACACCAAGTCAAAACTTTGTTTATTTTGGATGGAGCGGTAAAGGGGGGCACAATCCCTATCAGATTTTTATTGCTGTAGGTGTCCCCATTATATAGATTCAGCCTCTCTTTTTGTTCTGATAAACATTGTTTGAAACGGAAGAGATAGAAAAATTGAAAAATTGAAAAATTTTAAATTTTTGAGTTGTAACCAGACGTGAAAGTAAAGAATAATCTGTACAACCTGAGAAAGTTTCAACCATTCCCCACGACTCTCCACCATTCCCTGTCATTCTCTACTCTAAAGGAAACAAGTTTGAGCTTTAGATCGAATATCTAAGAAGAGTAATGAGTGCAGATCAAAGCCGAGCTGCTGGCAACGTGCCCATTTTCCTCGAAATATCAGATAGTATTTCACATAGAAGACTGATGAGCTGACATTTTTGAACTAGTAGAGAGAGACCTAACATCACATACATGACATCACCTGCCCATTCCTGACCTGACGAACCAGAAACCTCGCTTCACCTGCCAGAGTACAATCCAACACACACCTTCCTCCACACATATCACACAGGAACCCGGGACCCCGCTCTACCTTTCAAGGTACACACACCTTCACACATGATAAACCTGGAACCCCACCCCACTCCACCTGTCCACCACATTACTGGGTACACACTCCTTCACACATGAAGAACTTGGAACCCCACTTCACCTGTTCAGTTACAACCCAACACACACACGTTTTTCCACTTATATCACATATGAGGAACCCGAAACCCCGCTTCATCTGTCAGGGTGCAGCCCAACACGCACCTTCCCCCACACATATCACACATGAGGAACCTGGAACCCCGCTCCACTTGTCCAGGTACAACCCAACACACTCCTTTCTCCACTTATATCACACACGAGGAACCCTAAACCCTGCTTCCCTTGTCAGGGTGCAACCCAACACACACCTTCCCCACACATATCACACATGAAGATCCTGGAGTCCCGCTCCACCTGTCGGGGTACAACCCAGCACACACCTTCCCCCACACTTATCACACATTAGGAACCTGGAACCCCGCTCCACCTGTTGGGGTACAACCCAACTCACACATGAGGAACATGGAACCTCGCTGCACCTGTCGGAATAAAGCCCAACACACACCTTCCCTCACACAGATCACACATGAAGATCCTGAAACCCCGCTCCACCTGCTGGGGTACAACCCAACTCACACATGAGGAACATGGAACCTCGCTGCACCTGTCGGAATAAAGCCCAACACACACCTTCCCTCACACAGATCACACATTAAGATCCCGGAACCCCGCTCCACCTGTTGGAATACAACCCAACACACACCTTCCCTCACACTTATCACACATTAGGAACCTGGAACCCCACTCCACCGGTCAGGGTACAATCCAACACATACATGAGGAACATGGAACCCTGCTGAACCTGTCGGAGTAAAACCCAACACACACCTTCCCCCACACATATCACACATGGAGAAGTTGATTATTCTGTACCGCACAACAGGTACAAAGCACCCACAACATGGACATACAAAGCTCAAGATACACTAAAATAACCCAATGTGAATAAAACCAGCAACATACAACCTCAAGATAAGTGAAAAAAAATTACACGCAGAAATAAACCACAAAAAAAACAACATACTACACAACATATCATACCACAGATACAACATAGCACGCCACAGATACAATATACTACACACAGCCACACCACAGACAACATACTACACACATGCATAAACCATAACACATGGGAAGAGCGATCTTCAGACTCAGATGCGGAGTCCTAGACTCATTATGAAAGCTCCCCGCGGGAACAATGACAATACTGTGTATACAGAGAACTCTCAGTTGGTGTCAGCCGGCACTGTGCGGCTCTCTGGGTTTTCTTCTGTTCGGCAGAAATGACTTTATGTCTGGAGGAAACATTATTTGAAAGAGTAAATCTAAAAACAGAACTCCACATTGCATTACACAGCACATCATAGTGCGACACTACAAAATGCAACAAAGTATAATACAACATATCACAATTTTACACAGCACAGCATGGTACAACACGAAAAAAAAAAACAAAGTATAATACAACAAAACACATTATACAGCACAAAATGATAAGACACTACAAAACACAACAAACTATAATATAACAAAACACAATATTATGGAGCACAGCATGGTACGACACTACAAAACACAACAAAGTATAATACAACAGAGCACAACATAACAACATAGAAAAAGAAAAACACACCAAATAAGATGGCACAATATAACACAACGTGATACAAAAAACACAACAAAGTATAACACAACACTATACAAAATAAACACAGTATTACCATACAACAAAATATAACACAACAAAGTATAATACAACAAAACATGACAAAACACTATACAATATAAACATGAGAATATACTGCTCGGATCCTTGGAGTACTGGATCCTTTCTTATACAGCCCTTGCGTAGGCGTACTGTGCCTTTGTAAGACTGTGCTGTTGTTTTATTACGCTTTTGTTGTTTTTGTTTATTTTTTTGGGTTTGTACACTTGAAAACATCAATAAAAAAAGATATAAAAAAAAATAAAACCATGAGATAATACACTAAAACATGATGCAGCATAGTATAAGCCCACTAAGTAGGATGCACTATATAACACAACATGATATACCGTAATACATTTATACCAGACGATGGTTTTGCATTGTACAACGTAACACCATACAGATCCCCGCACCAGCAACAACATCTGCACACAATACAATGACCTGTCGCCTTTATATTCTACTTGGGGGCAATTCTATCATTTGTAGATTGAAATCCCAGCAAATCCTACACGCACATTATGAATTTTTTATCAAGGAAACAAAATAAAAAGTAATAAAAAGTACAAAATTGTGTATTACAGCCACCAATCACAGTGCGTATGTGCGTCAGATTATATTTTCCTGTTAGCCTCCCAGAATCTGCATGTTTTACTAATACAATTCATTATATGTAACACATATTATACAATATAAATCTTCCACAAAAACACAAGGAGACTTCTACATATAACAAACAGCCCAATCCATCATATACATATATATAAAAGCTTGACAGAACAACACAAAATTTATATATATAAATGTAATATATATAATGCAAAGCGCTGCGCAAACCGTCAGCACTATATAAATCCTGCATAATAAAAAAAAAAAAAAAAAAAAATATATATATATATATATATATATATATATATATATATATATATATATATATATATATATAGCTATAGATATAGATATATTAGATATATTATTTGCTGTGGGGTGCCACATCCAGAAATAACACAAATCCAAAAAATTCATTTTTTTTTCTTTCGTATAGATTTTTAAGGCACCACAAGGAAAAGACTTGAATAACATAAGATTAATTTACGCAAATTTATCTCATTTTACATTTAAAATCAATTGACATAAATTGTGTTTTATGTGAACTGATTTTTTTATGTAAAATAAAATACATTTATGTAAACAAATCTTATGTTAGTCAAGTGTTTTCCTTGTGGTGCCTAAAAAAATCCATGTGGAATTTTCCAATGTGGAATTTTTGCCATCATATTATATATATATATCCCTATTACAGGTGTTAGGTGACTTTATGGTAGTTCCAGGTAGGGGTGGGGGGATCCTGGGGTCACCTATCCCTTGGTGGAGTAGCAGGTGGCAGGGGACTGACTTACCTGTGAGCAGTAGCAGTGTCAGCAGAGCGGTCATGATGAGTCCAGGCTGAGAGTCTGAAGAAGGAGAAATGAAGCTTTGTTAGTGTTTGCAGAAGGAGGGGGGTGTGCCTGAATAGAGCAATTCATTACACATTGTCACCACAAGAGGGAATCCACACACACATCACCCAGCACAGAAGGGGTTACAGGAGTCTCTGGTAGGGAAGGGGTTATGGATGCTTTTTTTTTTGGCAGGGAAGGGGTTATGGATGTCCCTTTGGCAGGGAATGTGTTACATTAGTCTCTGGCAGGGAAGGCATAGCTCCCAACTGTCCCTGATTTTGAGGGACTGTCCCTGATTTGTCCCTCTTTCCTCCTCATTTGTCCCTCATTTTGGTCTGATCTATATAGTTGTATATAAAATGTATTTTTTATCTTTCAAAAAGTGTTTCCCAGTACTAAAACTTTCATCCAATTTCTAAACTGCTGCATTTGTACATTTTAAGAGCCAATATAAAGGAATAGTAGTGGTAAAAAAAAGTCCTTGTGGATTTAATTAACCTTTTTTTTTTGGTTAATTTTCCTTTAAGGGGGTGTGGCAGGGGGTGTGTCCTATGCCTACATACGTTTATTAGCAGGTGTCCCTCATTCTCATCTCAAAATGTTGGGAGGTATGGGGAAGAAGACCAAAAAATTCCCCTATGGTGATATGGGGAAGGGGTTATGGCAATCTCTAGCAAGGAAAGGGTTATGGAAATTTCTGGCAAAGAAGGGGTTACAGGAGTCTCTGGCGGGGAAGAGGTTACTGGAGTCTTTTATAGGAAAGGGTTATGGGAGTCTCTGCCAGGGAAGTGGTTACAGGCGTCCCCTTGGTAGGGAAAGGGTTACATGTGTTTCTGCGATGGAAGGGGGTTATAAAAATTTCTAGCAGGAAAAGGGTTATGGGATTCTCTGGCAAGGAAGGGGTTACAAAAATCTCTAGCAGGGAAAGGGTTATGAGAGTCCCTGGCAGGGAAGGGGTTACAAAAATCTCTAGCAGGGAAAGAGTTATGGGAGTCTCTGGCAGGGAAGGGGTTACAAGTGTCCCCTTGGCAGGGAAAGGGTTACAGGTGTTTTGGCCATGGAAGGGGGTTATAAAAATCTCTAGCAGGGAAAGGGGTTATGGGAGTCTCTGGCATGGAAGGGGTTACACAAATCCCTAGCATAGCAAGGGTTACAAGCATAATCTCTAGCATAGAAAGGTTTACAAGTGTCCCCTTGGCAGGGAAGAGGTTACAGGTGTCTCTGGCATGGAAGGGGTTACACAAATCTCTAGTAGGGAAAGGGTTATGGGAGTCTCTGGCAAGGAAAGGGTTACAAGTGTCCCCTTGGCAGGGAAGGGGTTACAAGTGTCTCCAGCATGGAAGGGGTTACAAAAATTTCTGGCAGAGAAGGGGTTATGAGTATCCCCTTTGCAGGGAATGGGTTACAATAGTCTCTGGCAGGGAAGGGGTTACAGGAAGCATTGGGTACAGTGTATACAATAAGCGTCTCTTTGTCCTTGGCAGACATTGTTTGCTATTGTCTGGGCAGGTTCCGGTGAGGCTCCACCCCCCTCAGGTGTATGATTACAGGTAATAATGGAGTGTGGAATCCTCCTTGGGGCCTCTATGAGAGTCGTTTACAGAGCTTGTCATATGATCCCTCTGAGTACATGCCGCCAACTGAAAAATGAAAAACTCTGACAATGTTATTAATTTGACAAAGAACAGTAAAGGACACCTGGCTACTGTCTGTCCCTGTCATAGGAAAACTCACTGTGAATATGTCACCATGTACTGCCATGTTCATCCAGCTGTGCCCTCATCTTCTCATTATGTCACCAAAAGTTCCCATTACCAGAATCACCGGTATCACGTTCAATGATGTCACCAGAACATCCCTTCCTGGGCCACTACCAGAATGACTGGTGTCACTTCCCATAATGTCATCAAATGTCCCTTCAAGGGCCACTACAAGAATCTCCAGTGCCACTTCCCATGATGTCACCAAATGCCCCTTCTTGGGCCACTACCAGAATCACCAGTGTCATGTTTCATTATGTCACCAGAATCTCCCTTCTTGGGCCACTACCAGAATCACCAGTGTCCCTTCCCATGATGTCACCAGAACCTCCCTTCTTGGGCCACTACCAGAATCACCAGTGTCACGTTCCATTATGTCACCAGAATGTCCCTTCGCATGCGACTACCAGAATGACAGGTATAATTTCCCATAATGTCATCAAACGTTCCTTCAAGAGCCACTACCAGAATCGCCAGTGCCACTTCCCATGAGTTCACTAGAATCTCCCTTCTTGGGCCACTACCAGAATCACCAGTGTCCCTTCCCATGATGTCACCAGAACCTCCCTTCTTGGGCCACTACCAGAATCACCAGTGTCACGTTCCATTATGTCACCAGAATGTCCCTTCGCATGCGACTACCAGAATGACAGGTATAATTTCCCATAATGTCATCAAACGTCCCTTCAAGAGCCACTACCAGAATCGCCAGTGCCACTTCCCATGAGTTCACTAGAATCTCCCTTCTTGGGCCCCTGCCAGAATTACCAGTGTCCCTTCCCATGATGTCACCAGAACCTCCCTTCTTGGGCCACTACCTGAATCACCAATGTCCCTTCCCATGATATCACCTGAACCTCCCTTCTCGGGCCATTACCAGAATCTTTGAGGTCACTTCTCATAATATCACCAATATCCCTCCCTGGGCCACTACCAGAATCACCAGTGTCACTTACCATGATGTAACCAGAACCTCCCTTTTCTGGGCCACTTACAGAATCACCATAGTTCACTGTCCTTGAGGTCACCAGAACCTCTCTTCTTGGGCCACTATCAGAATGATCAGTGTGACTTCCAATGATGTCACCAAAATGTCCCTTCCTGGGCCACCACCCAAATCACCGGGGTCACTTTGCATAATGTTACCAATATCCCTCCCTCGGCCACTACCAGAATCATCAGTGTCACTTCCCATGATGTCGCCAAACATCCCTTCCCGGGCCACTACCAGAATCACTGGTGTCACTTCTCATAATGTAACCAATGTCCCTTCCTGGGCCAGTAGCAGAATCACCAGTGTCACTTCCCATGATGTCACCAGAATGTACCTTCCTGGGCAACCACCAGAATCACCAGTGCCACTTCCCATGTCGTCACCAGAACCAGCCTTCCTTGGCCACTACAAGAATCACCGGTATCACTTTCCATGATATCATCAGGACATTCTTTTCTGGGCCACTACCAGAATTACCAGTGTCACTGTCACAGGAGGGCCCACCTTCACCCTCACCTGGGAATCAGAATTTCCTTTTTTTTGTACCACATGGCGAGTCTGATAGATCTCCATCTTCTTTCACTGGACACGCACTTGACTCCCCAGAAACTTCCATAGCCATGATGTCCTCCAGAAGGTGAAATCTGTACTTGGTTTCAGCTCTTGGCCTCTATCCTCCCTTCATAGTGTGCCAATACTGAGGCAGAGGAGGACTTCTACAGAGGTTGTCAAGGGAGAATAAGCTCTTCTCTGTGGTTGGGTCCCAATAGGCCCACCAAGAGAGTGACAAGTTAATAACACCTCTTGGCATGACACTGCCACTCTACATGGGCTGAACCTCCATTGTCAACCATCTACCTACAGGATTACACACATCAACTGTCCTCAACTTTGTCATGAGCAGGACTTTCGTATATATACATTTGGCCATCTTAGCAATGTCCCCTGCTGGTACATTCACGGTGGGTGCCCCCTGGCTCCTCTCCTGCAGAGCTCAGTTACAGGGCTGCCATTCAGCTCCCTCCCATCTTATCGGTCTTGTACTTCTTCCTGTACAACATGTAGCCTGCAGGACTGTCCTCCTACTGGTCAGTGACTCCAAAAAGTCACAACTCTTCTTCAATTGTCTTGAGTCTTATAGTATTGAAGCGTTTGGCACTTTCACACAGAAATCATCAGTCTCCATGTTTCCACCAGGACAGGTTTCTCACATCATACACCAGCCTTAACCTAAAAATACCAATTTCAACTCATATGCCCCGTACACACGGTCGGACATTGATCGGACATTCCGACAACAAAATCCTAGGATTTTTTTCCGACGGATGTTGGCTCAAACTTGTCTTGCATACACACGGTCACACAAAGTTGTCGGAAAATCCGATCGTTCTGAACGCGGTGACGTAAAACACGTACGTCGGGACTATAAACGGGTCAGTAGCCAATAGCTTTCATCTCTTTATTTGTTCTGAGCATGCGTGGCACTTTGTGCATCGGATTTGTGTACACGCGATCGGAAATTCCGACAACGGATTTTGTTGTCGGAAAATTTTATAGCCTGCTCTCAAACTTTGTGTGTCGGAAAATCCGATGGAAAATGTGTGATGGAGCCTACACACGGTCGGAATTTCCGACAACAAGGTCCTATCACACGTTTTCCGTCGGAAAATCCGACCGTGTGTGCGGGGCATTAGACCGTTTCTAATGAAGAGGACAGCTATAATGTCACTTACTTACCGCACTGACATTAATGGAAGAGGGAACATCAACCGGTACTTGACATCTGGGTGTGGTCAGAGTAGGGTGCTATATAATAATGGTGTTTCCTATGTAGGCGGCTGTGGCCCTTTGGCCACCATCTATAGTGTAACTAACTGCTATACACCTCCACAACAATTACCTACATGGATCTGAAATGTGAATTTCCACTCTGTGTTTCTGTTTCTGCTCTCTCTATATTTCCTCCCTCCAAGTACCATCCTAGGGTCTTCAGTACTGGAGGTCTCTCTGTATTTCCTACCTCCATGTACCATTCTGGGGTCTCCCTGCATTTACACCCTCCATAAACTATCCCGGGGTCTCTCTGTGACTTGCATACTACAATAAAATAGAAGGGTCCTCATAGTAGCAGCTGCAGCCATTTGCTCCTTAGACAATCCACACAATGCATGTGTGCAATGTCCAGCATTCCCGAGAAGAGGTCCAGGACACCATAAGCCCGGCCCCAATTCCTCTTGGACACATCCACTGACATATTTTCACACACAAAACTTGTGGAGAGTAAAGTGAATGAGGAAACATAAAACTTGTCTATGACATCCTCCTCATTGCAACAGCCTGGCGGCGTCTGGGGCTCACTTCCCTTCACTGACACGACAGTGTTAGGGTATAAGCTCTTTGGGCCAATCTTCACATTCTTGGAGAGTTGGGTCCGTGTTATAGTGTCATTATTAAACACTATACACCCAACACCTCGACACCCAGCACAATCTGTACACCCAGCACAGCACACACTCTACACTGAGCACAATCTGTACACACAGCAGAGGCACAGCACAGTCGGTATACCCAGCACAGCACACACTCTATGCCCAGCCAATCTGCATGTAGCGCCCTAGGGTTTAGTCAGGGAGCTCCTCACCAAATACCTTGTAGATAGTTGTTAGAGATCTATTGATTTCTCCCTAAGTTTGGCCTTGTTGTACTTTTCTCTTCTGCCACTAGGTGGCCGGGCACTTGGTGGCATTAGATGTGAGAAGGACATTTCAAGGTCAAGTTATGGGTATTTGGGATGCCACAGCCAATGGGCAGGGGTTTTCTTGAATCCCTTAGCCTGCTGGGAGAACCTATATATTTGGTGATCGATGTTCTGTGCCATCCGGACTGCCGTCTGGGTGGACGTGTGTTGTCGGCACCAGGCTGCTAGGCCAGAGATTGGGCCTATCCCAGGGGCATCTGGCTGCCAGGCTGTGTGATTTCCTATCCAGAAGTGAGAGGACAGGGCAGGGTTGGGACTGCCAAAAGTGACTGTTCTGCCGGCCGGAGAACCTGTCGTGGTCGGAGGTAGAAGGGGAGCTGTCACCACTAAGGGACCAACCACCTTTACCAGGGACCACAGTGAGTAACTGAAGCAAGTACCAGAGCAACATTCTCACCGAATGGGCACGGTGGAGAATCAGGAAACTTCAGGCGGTGATCAACTGAGAGAACTGTTGAACTTTGCGTTAGGAACCTGTATAATACTGTTGCCATAGGAGACAGCAAACCTGCACGTGCAGAAGTGGCACCTTGCTGGGGCCTTTCCCTGTACGGCTGTCTTCCTATTGAAGTCTCGGAGACTGCCTACTGAGATTGCAACCACTCAAGGGTGTCCTGGCCCTAACCCTCTTTCCCTTACAAAATATAAAAAGGACTGTTAAAAGAAATAAAACCACTTTTGCATCCAAAAAGTGTCTGGCGCCCAATGACTTTCACCATCTTTGCACCCACTATGCCTCCCAACCTACTACATATTGAAGGATGTCAGCGGTCTGTGGCCTCAAAGGTTCTCATTAGACTGGAAGAGGTTAGAGATTCTGCTACATGTATACCCAGCACAGCACACACTTTACACCCAGCCAATCTGTATACCCAGCACAGCACACACTTTACACCCAGCCAATCTGTATACCCAGCACAGCACACACTTTACACCCAGCCAATCTGTATACCCAGCACAGCACACACTCTACACCCAGCACAATATGTATACCCAGCACAGCACACACTCTACACCCAGCACAATATGTATACCCAGCACAGCACACACTCTTCACCTAGCACAATATGTATACCCAGCACAGCACACACTCTACACCCAGCCAATCTGTATACCCAGCACAGTACAAACTCTACACCCAGCACAATATGTACACCCAGCACAGCACACACTCTACACCCAGCACAGCACATACAAACTAACACATAATCTACACCAGGCACAATCTGTATATCCAGCACAGGGCACACTGCACCCGGCACAATCTGTATACACATATACTGTATAGTTGTATAGGTTAGAGATTCTGCTACATGTATACCCAGCACAGCACACACTCTACACCCAGCACAATATGTAAACCCAGCACAGCACACACTCTACACCCAGCACACTATGTATACCCAGCACAGCACACACTCTACACCCAGCACACTATGTATATCCAGCACAGCACACACTCTACACCCAGCACACTATGTATACCCAGCACAGCACACACTCTACACCCAGCACACTATGTATACCCAGCACAGCACACACTCTACACCCAGCACACTATGTATACCCAGCACAGCACACACTCTACACCCAGCACACTATGTATACCCAGCACAGCACACACTCTACACCCAGCACAATATGTATACCCAGCACAGCACACACTCTACACCCAGTACAGCACACACTCTACACCCAGCACAATATGTACACCCAGCACAGCACACACTCTACACCCAGCACAGCACATACAAACTAACACATAATCTACACCAGGCACAATCTGTATATCCAGCACAGCGCATACTGCACCCGGCACAATCTGTATACACATATACTGTATAGTTGTATAGGTTAGAGATTCTGCTACATGTATACCCAGCACAGCACACACTCTACACCCAGCACAATATGTAAACCCAGCACAGCACACACTCTACACCCAGCACACTATGTATACCCAGCACAGCACACACTCTACACCCAGCACAATATGTATACCCAGCACAGCACACACTCTACACCCAGCACAATATGTATACCCAGCACAGCACACACTCTACACCCAGTACAGCACACACTCTACACCCAGTACAGCACACACTCTACACCCAGTACAGCACACACTCTACACCCAGCCAATCTGTATACTCAGCACAGCACACACTCTACACCCAGCACAATATGTACACCCAGCACAGCACACACTCTACACCCAGCACAATATGTACACCCAGCACAGCACACACTCTACACCCAGCACAATATGTATACCCAGCACAGCACACACTCTACACCCAGCACACTATGTATATCCAGCACAGCACACACTCTACACCCAGCACAGCACATACAAACTAACACATAATCTACACCGGGCACAATCTGTATATCCAGCACAGCGCACACTGCACCCGGCACAATCTGTATACACATATACTGTATAGTGTCATTCTTTTCCAGACTGATTTCCTCTGCAGTGTCTTGTATGTCAGTTTGTATGACACCTGTGTGCCACATTTCTCACCCTCTCTCCACATATACAGCTGTGATCAGAAACCCTCACCCCTTATTGTGCTCTGTGTAGGCTGAATGTGTAGCGCAAGAATTTTCCGAATTACACAAAACTTCCTACACCGTCTGCCGCCACCCCCTCCACCGCCACAGTCATACATGAGACCAGTGAGATTGCATGACTCCTTCTGTCTGTTATCACACGATGATCACATCCGATCTACTGTACATTGCTATATTACACAATCATTACATCCGAATGCCTGCTCATTGATATATCACAATTATCACATCTGACTGCCTGTACATTTTTATATTATAAACTATATCTGCATAGCTCCCAACTGTCCCTGATTTCGAGGGACTGTCCCTCATTTGGAACAAAGTCCCTCTGTCCCTCTTTCCTCCGTATTGTCCCTTATTTTGGTCTGATCTATATAGTTGTGTATAAAATGCACTATTTATCTATCAAAAAGTGTTTCCCAGTGCTAAACCTTTCAGGCCATGGGGGTTATTTACGAAAGGCAAATCCACTTTGCACTACAAGTGCACTTGGAAGTGCAGTCGCTGTAAATCTGAGGGGTAGATCTGAAATGAGGGGAAGCTCTGCTGATTTTATCATCCAATCACGTGCAAGCTAAAATGTTGTTTTTTATTTTCTTTGCATGTCCCCCTCAGATCTACAGCGACTTTACTTCCAAGCATGGGCGTCCGCAGAACTTTTTTCGGGGGGGGGGGGGGGGGGGGGGCATCATTTTAGGCTCACCCATACATCGCCCCTTTTCGACAATGTCATTATCACATTATCATGGTCAGAGACTGCAGACATAGTACAGTCCCTAGGATAAGTAATGGATAATGGCCAACAGGCCCTCTTACCATACCCAGAGAAACTACAGCAGTGATCCCTCCGGCTAGACGATCGATCACTCTGGGTTCCCCGGGGGCGACTCTGGTCAGTAGTGTAGCATGTCTGTACCCTGGTAGTGGCTCAGTCTTTCTCAGGTGGTGCTGGGCAGCGTGGCTCTCTCTCTGGTGGCGCCGGGCAGCGTGGCTCTCTCTCTGGTGGCACCGGGCAGCGTGGCTCTCTCTGGTGGCGCTGGGCAGCGTGGCTCTCTCTCTGGCTTCCGTCCAGCACACTCCTCGTTCTTTGTCCTGTAGCACTCTCTCCCTCAGCTTTTTTCCAGGCTCCAGTCTCTCAATCTCTCTCTTGATTGAGCTGTAGCCTCCTCCCTGTGGAAAATGGGGCCGCCAATCTTTGGGACTACATGTCCCATGATGCTCTCCTCTCCTAGTCTCCTTTGATTGGCCCTCAGTTATGGCCAATAGGGAAGGAACAGAGCGGGCAGGAAGCTGGGCGGGGAACTGGTGAGAGCCGCCGTCTCTTCTTCCTGACAGGAGATGGGGGGGGGGCGAGCGGGGGAAACCTCTGACAGCCCAGAGCTCACCTTTCTCCTGTCACAGCGCAGCCGAGTTCTCTGCTGGACTGAGCAGGGAGAGGAGCCGAAGTCACACTACACTGATGGGGCGGCTTGACAGCACCCCGATAGTGACGCAACTGTGCTGAATTTAAGATCCGATCCCTGATTCCGGGGGGGGGGGGCACTTGACCCCCCTTGCTTCTACCTGCGGACGCCCATGCTCCCAAGTGCACTTTCAGTGCAATTTCAAGTGCACTTTGCACTTGTAGTTTGCACTTGTAGTGCAAAGTGGATTTGGCTTTAGTAAATAACCCCCATAGTCTAAATTGCTGCCTTTGTAAATTTCAAAAGCCAATATAAGGAATAGTAGTGATAAAAAAAAGGGACTTGTGGGTTTTACTAATAATTTTTGATATTTAATTCTCCTTTAAGGGGCGTGAAAGGGGGGGTGTCCTATGCCTACAAACTTTTGCTTATAGTTGTCCCTCATTCCCATTTCAGAAAGTTGGGAGGTATGTGTCTGCCTTCTGGACATTAGTGTATATGATAAATTCAGTGCCAGGCTTTGGTGTACACAGACACAGCCCCTTCTTCTGACATCAGGACTCAGCATTTGGACATTCTGATATCTGATTATATGATCTATTAGATTGCAAACTTCTTTGGTCAGGAAACTCTGTGCGATAGGTGTCATGTCATGTTAAACTCTGTAAGTATTTGTCTCTGTGAGTGATTTTTTGATCCCTTATATACAATCACAATACTGGAGGAGCTGGCCTGGGCCACCAATCAGGTCTCATATCCTACAATTAACCTCTTGCTGACCAGGCCTTTAGTATTTTTGCTAGAAAATTACTTAGAACCCCCAAATATTATCTTTTTGAAAATTACTTAGAACCCCCAAATATTATCTTTTTTTTTTAGCAGAGACCCTAGAGAATAAAATGGTAATCATTGCAATATTTTATGTCACACTGTATTTGCGCAGCGGTCTTTCAAACGCATTTTTTTTTAAATACACTTTAATGAAAAACAAAACACAATACAGTAGTTACCCCATTTTTTTGTATAATGTGAAAGATGATGTTACGCCGAGTAAATAGATACCTAAAATGTCATGCTTTAAAATTGCACACGCTCGTGGACTGGCGATAAACTACCGTACTTAAAAATCTCCATAAGCGTCGCTTAAATTTTTTTTACAGGTTTAGAGTTACAGAGGAGGTCTAGTGCTAGAACTATTGCTCTTGCTCTAATGATCGTGGCGATACCTCACATGTGTGGTTTGAACATTATTTACATACGCGGGTGAAAATTATGTATGTGTTTGCTTCTGCACGTGAGCACAGAGGGATGGGGGCGCTTAACTTTTTTTTTTTCTTATTTATTTTACTTTTTATTTTTATACTGTTCCTTTATTTTTTTATATTCTTATCACTTTGATTCCTATTACAAGGAATGTAAACATCCCTTGTAATAAAAAATAAGCATGACAGGTCCTCTTTATTGAGAGATCTGGGGTCAAAAAGACCTCAGATCTCTTATTTACCTTTAGAAGCAAAATACATTTTTTTGACACTTCAACTTTAAAAAAAAAAAAAATTCTTCTTTATGCTGAAGAACCGGAAGTGATGTCAGAGGTCGCTCCGGTCCTCCAAAGGCATAGAGCCAAGTAGGGGCCATCTTACCCTCACTCGACTTCCTGCCTAGTCATCGGCCGCATCAGATCGTTTCCGGGGTTTACCAACGGCTTCGGTAAACCCGGAAACAACCTGGAAGCAGCGGGAGGGGTGGACCACTCCAGCCGCCTCTAAAAGTGATCCCACGGCGAATGTGCCGCTGGGATCACTTTTATCAGTCGAATCACTTACATAAAACAATGATACCAGGGTTATGGCAGCTAGCTGCTGCCATAACAACGGTATTTAACAAAAAGTGATGACATATATATATATATATATATATATATATATATATATATATATATATATGTATATATATAGGCGGTTGGCAATATGGAATTTGACTGGTCACCTTGGGTAACAATTCATCAACCTCTGTAACATGCGGTGCCTCATATCTCTCTTTTATAGATAGTGCCTTACACCTCTCCATTACAGTGTCTCATTACCTCTTTATGGCTGGGAACGTGGACCCTTCATGAAGCCTGTGCACTGGATAGCAGTACATTCGGAGTGTGCACCGGTGCAGGCTACAGCTGACCTGGTACAGGGAAGCACAGAGATAAGGACCTTGGAAAGCAGAGAATACAGGACTCACAGGAATGGCCGGAGTGTAGTGCAGATCTGGCAGCAGTTGGATGCTGAGCTTAAATTAGAGCTATAGACAAAATGTTCTTTTCATTTTGGATAGAGCAAGGGAGGGTTATAACCCCTGTCAGATTTTTTTCTTGCCATCTGTGTCCCAATTCAGAAATTTCCCTTCACTTCCGGTCCCATAGCCGAACAAGAAGTGAGTGAAAATCCCTGCAAATGAAGGGAATTCCTTGAGGACCCCCAGGTCACCAGAACTAAAAAATGTCCCCCATACTACTTTTCTGGGGACAGCTCAAAATTTGGGATTTTCCTTTACTTTCACTTTTATTGATAATGTTAAACAGGACAAACAGAGAGGGTGAATCTCCTTAACGGGGGCACAGACAGCGATAAAAACCTGATAGGGGGGGTCTAATCCCACTCCACTCTATCCAAAACTAAAAAAAAAGTTTTGCCTTTAGTTATTTTTTAAAGTGGGAGTAAACTCCATAGCTCCCAACTGTCCCTGATTTCGAGGGACCGTCGCTGATTTGGAGCAATGTCCCTCTGTCCCCCTCATTTGTCCCTCATTTTGGTCTGATCTATATAGTTGTATATAAAATGCACTTTTTATCTTTCAAAAAGTGTTTCCCAGTGCTAAAACTTTCATCCAATTTCTAAATTGCTGCATTTGTACATTTTAAAGGCCAATATAAAGGAATAGTAGTGATAAAAAAAAAGTCCTTGTAGATTTAATTAACCTTTTTTTTGGTTAATTTTCCCTTAAGGGGGTGTGGCAGGGGGTGTGTCCTATGCCTACATACATTTGTTAGTAGGTTTCCCTCATTCCCATCTCAAAATGTTGGGAGGTATGAAACTCCCATGGATGACATTTACCTATAGGTAATAAGACTTACCTATAGGTACAGTAAATATCTCCTAAACATGCACAGTTTAGGAGATATTTACTTGTGAATGGGCTAGTGACATCACCGGCGCAATCGCTCTGAAGGAACGGCCATAGAGCCGTTCCTTCAGAGTCCTGTGCCGTGAATAGCGGCTCCCACATGTACGGCCAATCAGACAGCCGGAGAATGTGAACCTGGAAGGAAGACCGGGTAAAGATGGAAGCCCTGTCGGTGGTGACAGTGCATCAGTGAAGGACTTCATTTTAAGGTAAGTTTCACATAATATGCTAGTATGCGATGCATACTAGCACATTATGACTTTACCTTGCAGGTTTAAAAAAAAAAAGCATGGCGGTTTACTACCACTTTAAGGGAGCACAGAGGTAACAATATCTATGTGTAGTACCCTCTAGTGTGCTACTGTTGATAGTGCAGGGAAATTTATGTGAACTCATGCTTACCGTGTGAGTCTTAAATTGGGTCATGGGTTTACTTCAGGTCAGGGCTGCGTGACTCATACAGGCAAGTCTCTGGTGCCTCCCCTGGTTCTGGAACTTTGGAGAACGTTCTGGAAACTAGGGTGGAGGCTAGGAGGGTTGTCCTGCATCCCCAGGCGGTGACTCTGGCAGGGTGGTTGGGACAGCCCTTACGTATGAGATGAGTCATGCTGGCAGGGGAGTCGGGTGGAAGAGTCAATGGGGTAGACTGGTGAAGAGTCAGTCAAGTAGACTTGTGAAGGGTCAGTTGGGTAGACTTGTGAAGAGTCAGTCGGCTAGACTGATGAAGACTCAGATGGGTAGACTGATGAAGACTCAGATGGGTAGACTGATGAAGAGTCGGTCGAGTGGACTGGTGAAGAATCAGTCGGGTAGACTGGAGAAGAATCAGTTAGGTAGACTAGTAAAGAATCAGTCGGGTAGACTGGTGAAGAAGAATCAGTTGGGCAGACTGATGAAGAGTCAGTCGGGTAGACTGGTGAAGAGTCAGTGGGGTAGATTGGTGAAGAGTCAGTCAAGTAGACTTGTGAAGGGTCAGTGGGATAGACTCGTGAAGAGTCAGTCGGCTAGACTGATGAAGACTCAGATGGGTAGACTGATGACGAGTCGGTCAAGTGGACTGGTGAAGAATCAGTCGGGTAGACTGGTGAAGAATCAGTTGGGTAGACTAGTGAAGAAGAATCAGTTGGGTAGACTGGTGAAGAGTCACTCGGGTAGACTGGTGAAGAGTCACTCGGGTAAACTGGTGAAGAATCACTCAGGTAGACTGGTGAAGAAGCAGCTAGGTGGGCTGGCATTTCCTGCAGTGGATAGAGCTGGAATCAATTGGATTTGTACATGGGGAGAAAGTTGTCCCTGGTTTTGTTGCTATCAAGTTGGGCATCCCATAATTACCATTCTCCATCCAAGTTATTACCCCTAATAAAAGATAAAAACCAAGCTCAGACTGTTCTTTGTCTCTGACTGAAAGCTGGAGAATGCTATTTGCCTGGCTGTGTAAGAGTTGGGAACCCAGTCATCTACAACCCCTACACTACATATAAGATACATGGGATTGCACAAGCATTCTAGAGAATGCAGGTACACTGGATAGGGATGAAATACATGAGGAGTCTAGGACAGGACGTATACCCACTGGTAATGTCTGAAGAGACACCAGCCTGCCAACACAACGAAGGTGAAGGTCCTTGGAAGGGCCAAGAGGCAGAGTCTGAGGCTGGGTTCACACTAGAGATCGCAGCGGTTCAGAGTAGGAGTCCGGTGCATCTCCATTCACAGTTTCAGGCCCAATTTCAGCCCGAAATGGATGAATTCGGACCTGAAATGGACTAAAAGACATACAGGACTCCTGTGCAATTCGCACCAGAGCCGCTGTGAAAATGTGTGAACCGGCTCCATAGTGAGTCGGTCACAATCTTCTACTATTCGCAATAGTGTGAACCCAGCCTAAGGCCTGTTTCACATGGGCTTTAGCTTGTAAAAGAGCACTGTGAACAGCAAGCTTGTATGAAATGTTCAGCAAGCTTTTGGGAAGCTTTGAGCAGCTTTTGCTAAGCTTTTAAAGTGCCCTTCAGCTATAGTTTTTAAATTTTAATCACAGATTCGAATGGGAGAGCTGATTGTCACTTTAAACAAGCTGCTAGCATGCTTCAGTGGGATTTCAACAACCTCCAAGTAATGTTGAAGCCTGCTAGCAGCTTGTTTAAAGTGACCATCAGCAACCCCATTAGGATCTGTGTCAAAATTTACCAACTGGAGCTGATAGGCTTCTTAACCACTTCAATACCGGTGCCATTCACACCCTTCCTGCCCAGGCCAATTTTCAGCTTTTAGCTCTGTAACACTTTGAATGACAATTGCGCGGTCATGCAACACTGTACTCATATTAATTTTTTATCATTTTTTTTTTCACACAAAAAAAGCTTTCTTTTGGTGGTATTTAATCACCACTGGGTTTTTATTTTTTTCCTAAATTTTTTTTTCTTTGTTTCTTTTATAAAATTTTGCAAATAAATAATCTTTCTTTATAAATGTAGGCCGAGCTGTATTCTTCCACATTTCTTTGGTGAAAATAACCCAAATCTGTTTTTATTATTTAGTCTGTAGGAAAGTTATAGACTCCACAAACTATATATATTTGAAAAATGATTGTTCCTGATTTACTGACGGGATATCTAATTTTTTGAGGCCCGAAAACACCAGGACAGTAAAAATATCACCCAAATGACCCCTTTTTGGAAAATAGACAGTTCAAGGTATTAACCACTTAAGGACCGCCTCACGCCGATGTACGTCGGCAAGGCGGCACAGGCAGGCAAAATCACGTACATACAGTACACGTGATTTGCCTCCTCCCGGTGCCCGAGGCGGTCCTGTTTTGTTCCCCGGCGATCAGAGGTGAGGGGGAGGCCATCCGTTCGTGGCCCCCCCCTCGCGATCGCCGCTGGCCAATGGGAACATTCCTTTGCTGCTGTATGCTAAACAGCAGCAAAGGAAATGATGTCATCTCTCCTCGGCTCGGTATTTTCCGTTCCGGCGCCAAGGAGAGAAGACTGTAATGTGAGTGCACAACACACACAGTAGAACATGCCAGGCACACAAAACACCCTGATCCCCCCCCCCCCCCGATCGCCCCCCAATCACCCCCCAATCACCCCCCCCGTCACAAACTGACACCAAGCAGTTTTTTTTTTTTTTTTTCTGATTACTGCATGGTGTCAGTTTGTGACAGTTACAGTGTTAGGACAGTTAGGGTTAGCCCCCTTTAGGTCTAGGATACCCCCCTAGATCACTGTCACTTACAAAACACTAAGCGCATAACTGCAGCGTTCGCAGAGTCAGGCCTGATCCCTGCGATCGCTAACAGTTTTTTTGGTAGCATTTTGGTGAACTGGCAAGCACCAGCCCCAGGCAGCGCCAGGTTAGCGCCAGTACCGCTAACACCCACGCACGCACCGTACACCTCCCTTAGTGGTATAGTATCTGAACGGATCAATATCTGATCCGATCAGATCTATACTAGCGTCCCCAGCAGTTTAGGGTTCCCAAAAACAAAGTGTTAGCGGGATCAGCCCAGATACCTGCTAGCACCTGCGTTTTGCCCCTCCGCCCGGCCCAGCCCAGCCCACCCAAGTGCAGTATCGATCGATCACTGTCACTTACAAAACACTAAATGCATAACTGCAGCGTTCGCAGAGTCAGGCCTGATCCCTGCGATCGCTAACAGTTTTTTTGGTAGCATTTTGGTGAACTGGCAAGCACCAGCCCCAAGCAGCGCCAGGTTAGCGCCAGTACCACTAACACCCACGCACGCACCGTACACCTCCCTTAGTGGTATAGTATCTGAACGGATCAATATCTGATCCGATCAGATCTATACTAGCGTCCCCAGCAGTTTAGGGTTCCCAAAAATGCAGTGTTAGTGGGATCAGCCCAGATACCTGCTAGCACCTGCGTTTTGCCCCTCCGCCCAGCCCAGCCCACCCAAGTGCAGTATCGATCGATCACTGTCACTTACAAAACACTAAACGCATAACTGCAGCGTTCGCAGAGTCAGGCCTGATCCCTGCGATCGCTAACAGTTTTTTTGGTAGCTTTTTATTGAACTGGCAAGCACCAGCGGCCTAGTACACCCCGGTCGTAGTCAAACCCGCGCTGCAGTAACACTTGGTGACGTGGCGAGTCCCATAAGTGCAGTTCAAGCTGGTGAGGTGGCAAGCACAAGTAGTGTCCCGCTGCCACCAAGAAGACAAACACAGGCCCGTCGTACCCATAGTGCCCTTCCTGCTGCATTCGCCAATCCTAATTGGGAACCCACCACTTCTGCAGCGCCCGTACTTCCCCCATTCACATCCCCAACCAAATGCAGTCGGCTGCATGAGAGGCATTTTCTTTATGTCCTGCCGAGTACCCCTACCCAACGAACCCCCCCCAAAAAAGATGTCATGTCTGCAGCAAGCGCGGATATAGGTGTGACACCCGCTATTATTGTCCCTCCTGTCCTGACAATCCTGGTCTTTGCATTGGTGAATGTTTTGAACGCTACCATTCACTAGTTGAGTATTAGCGTAGGGTACAGCATTGCACAGACTAGGCACACTTTCACAGGGTCTCCCAAGATGCCATCGCATTTTGAGAGACCCGAACCTGGAACCGGTTACAGTTATAAAAGTTAGTTACAAAAAAAGTGTAAAAAAAAAAATAAATAAAAATATAAAATAAAAAAAATAGTTGTCGTTTTATTGTTCTCTCTCTCTCTCTATTCTCTCTCTCTATTGTTCTGCTCTTTTTTACTGTATTCTATTCTGCAATGTTTTATTTTTATTATGTTTTATCATGTTTGTTTTTCAGGTATGCAATTTTTTATACTTTACCGTTTACTGTGCTTTATTGTTAACCATTTTTTTGTCTTCAGGTACGCCATTCACGACTTTGAGTGGTTATACCAGAATGATGCCTGCAGGTTTAGGTATCATCTTGGTATCATTCTTTTCAGCCAGTGGTCGGCTTTCATGTAAAAGCAATCCTAGCGGCTAATTAGCCTCTAGACTGCTTTTACAAGCCGTGGGATGGAATGTCCCCCCCCCCCCACCGTCTTCCGTGTTTTTCTCTGGCTCTCCTGTCTCAACAGGGAACCTGAGAATGCAGCCGGTGATTCAGCCAGCTGACCATAGAGCTGATCAGAGACCAGAGTGGCTCCAAACATCTCTATGGCCTAAGAAACCGGAAGCTACGAGCATTTTATGACTTAGATTTCGCCGGATGTAAATAGCGCCATTGGGAAATTGGGGAAGCATTTTATCACACCGATCTTGGTGTGGTCAGATGCTTTGAGGGCAGAGGAGAGATCTAGGGTCTAATAGACCCCAATTTTTTCAAAAAAGAGTACCTGTCACTACCTATTGCTATCATAGGGATTATATACATTCCCAGAGATAACAATAAAAATGATTAAAAAAAAAAAAAATGAAAGGAACAGTTTAAAAATAAGATAAAAAAGCAAAAAAAATAATAAAGGAAAAAAAAAAAAAAGCACCCCCTGCTCTCGCGCTAAGGTGAACGCAAGCGGCGGTCTGTCGTCAAACGTAAACAGCAATTGCACCATGCATGTGAGGTATCACCGCGAAGGTCAGATCGAGGGCAGTAATTTTTGCAGTAGACCTCCTCTGTAAATCTAAAGTGGTAACCTGTAAAGGCTTTTAAAGGCTTTTAAAAATATATTTATTTTGTTGCCACTGCACGTTTGTGCGCAATTTTAAAGCATGTCATGCTTGGTATCCATGTACTCGGCCTAAGATCATCTTTTTTATCTCATCAAACATTTGGGCAATATAGTGTGTTTTAGTGCATTAAAATTTAAAAAAGTGTGTTTTTTTCCCCAAAAAATGCATTTGAAAAATCGCTGCGCAAATACTGTGTGAAAAAAAAAAATGAAACACCCACCATTTTATTCTGTAGGGCATTTGCTTTAAAAAAATATATAATGTTTGGGGGTTCAAAGTAATTTTCTTGCAAAAAAAAAAAAAACTTTTTCATGTAAACAAAAAGTGTCCGAAAGGGCTTTGTCTTCAAGTGGTTAGAAGAGTTGGTGATGTGTGACATAAGCTTCTAAATGTTGTGCATAAAATGCCAGGACAGTTCAAAACTCCCCCAAATACCCCATTTTGGAAAGTAGACACCCCAAGCTATTTGCTGAGAGGCATGTCGAGTCCATGGAATATTTTATATTGCGACACAAGTTGCTGGAAAGAGACAAATTTCCAGCAACTGGGGTCATTTGGGGGGGGTTTGTGTTACCTGGGCATTCCATGGCCTCCGAAACTGTGATAGGCAGTGAAGAGTGAAATCAAAAATTTACACCCTTAGAAATCCTGAAGGCGGTGATTGGTTTTCGGGGCCCCGTACGCGGCTAGGCTCCCAAAAAGTCCCACACATGTGGTATCCCCATACTCAGGAGAAGCAGCTGAATGTATTTTGGGGTGCAATTCCACATATACCCATGGCCTGTGTGAGCAATATATCATTTAGTGACAACTTTTTGTAAATATTTTTTTTTTTTTTTTGTCATTGTTCAATCACTTGGGACAAAAAAAATAAATATTCAATGGGTTCAACATGCCTCTCAGCAATTTCCTTGGGGTGTCTCCTTTCCAAAATGGGGTCATTTGGGGGGGGGGGTTGTACTGCCCTGCCATTTTAGCACCTCAAGAAATGACATAGGCAGTCATAAACTAAAAGCTGTGTAAATTCCAGAAAATGTACCCTAGTTTGTAGACGCTATAACTTTTGCGCAAACCAATAAATATACACTTATTGACATTTTTTTTACCAAAGACATGTGGCCGAATACATTTTGGCCTAAATGTATGACTAAAATTGAGTTTATTGGATTTTTTTTATAACAAAAAGTAGAAAATATCATTTTTTTCAAAATTTACGGTCCTTTTCCGTTTATAGCGCAAAAAATAAAAACTGCAGAGGTGATCAAATACCATCAAAAGAAAGCTCTATTTGTGGGAAGAAAAGGACGCAAATTTTGTTTGGGTATAGCATTGCATGACCGCGCAATTAGCAGTTAAAGCGACGCAGTGCCAAATTGGAAAAAGACCTCTGGTCCTTTGGCAGCATAATGGTCCGGGGCTGAAGTGGTTAAGTTAGAGGCATGGCGACTTTTATGAAGTTGTAATTTCCTGACGCCACCATGGCAGCATACTAGTGATAGGCTCCGCCTCTCTTCCACTCCCTCAGGACCAGCAAGTAGCATAAATTAAAGGCCTAGTTAGGCCCCACCCCATTCTTCTTTTTTTCTCTCATACCTCCACGCACCAGTAAAGAGTAAGCAGTACTATGTCCCCACCTCTGCCTCCGTGCAGCATCCGGCTGGGTTGAGCCTCTCCCAGTGCGAATGCCCAGCGCTCGGGCTAGGGTTGCCACCTGTCCAGGATTCACCTGGACAGTTCAGGTTTGGAATCATGCGTCCGGGTTTCAGACTGCCTGAAACCCGGACACATTATTTTGACGGGACTATGGCTTCCCAGCAGGGTTGCTGGCTGCAGTTGTCTAAGCTGAGAGGGTCTGTTACACTCTTTCCCACTGCCCAAAGTCAACACTAACAATCCCCCCCAAACACACACACAGACAGGAGAGGAGAGAGGGCGCGATCTGCACCTCTGCCCCCCACCCCTACCCCTTTGTGTCTGCCCACACTCCAATCCCCGGTGCTGAGCCTCAGAATAGGAAAGTATGTGCAGGGCCAGAAATTTGAAGTCCAGCAGCCTCAGATACATCTGGATGAGAGGTGCTGACTGCCAAGGGGTGAGTGAGCTCACCATCCATCCCTGCCTGTAACTGAAGTCTCCCCCCTTCTCTCTCCTGTCTCTGAGTGAGTACACTAAGGTAAATCAGGGTTCTCAGAGCACCCCTTACATCAGATTTCCCCTTTACACCAGAGGCCACAGGGTTTCCCCTTACATCAGAGTCTTCTCCGTACATCAGAGTTCTCAGTGTTCCCCCTTAAATCAGGGTTCTCAGAGCATCCTTTATGTTAGAGTCCCCAGAGTTCTCCCTTATATCAGAGTCTGCAGAGTCTTCCCTTACAGTGAAAGGGAACTCTGCGAGTTCAGATGTAAAAGGGGAACTCTGCGGCCTCTGATGTAAAGGGGAACTCTGTGGCCTCTGATGTAAAGGGGAACTCTGCGGCCTCTGGTGTAAAGGGGAACTCTGTGGCCTCTGATGTAAAGGGGAACTCTTGTTCTTAACTCCATAGAATTAGAAATGTTATTTATTAGAAAAATATATGTATAGGTTATACTATTAAAAAAAAAATTGCTGTGCGCCGCTAAAGTGTTCGTGTTTGACTTGAAGAAAAGGTGACAACTCTAGCTCGGGCCGCTAAATTGCGCTAAACAGCCTGGGAACCCCTTCTGTGGGTCTTGATGGGGTTCTGCAGTGTTTCCTCTTTAGAAACGAAATCTGCCAGTGTCTGCAGGCTGAGGCTTGGGGGGGGGGGCAGCTAGTTCATTAATTTCACTCTTTTGGTCCCTTGTATCTCACAGGGCTGCCTATCCCTTTTTGTTTTTCTTTTCTGTATCCATATATGTTTCCCCTTATGGCTCCATTTTTTGATTATGTTTGCCCTTTTGCTTGTTTTATCCTGTGCTGGACTGTTTTCCCTGTGCTGGAGGCGCTCTTGATGACATCATCGGGCTGCACCGGTCTGCACATGCACACCGGCTGGCGGGAGTACCGACAGCCATTTTTCTTTTGGGAAAAGCTGCCCTCTTGTTAATAATTGTTAATAATGAGGATCAGGGTCACAGGGTAGATCTATAGATCTCCAGGGATAATTATAGGGGCTCAAATGGCCCTGGAGGTTTGGTCAGGCAGAGCCTCCTTTGCCTGGCCCTTTATCGTTATTCCCTCTGCTTTCTGGGATAGACGAGCTTTCCTTTAATGCCCCACTGCTGTTTGTTTCAGGTATGGCACAAACCCCTGTGTTTGTATATATGTGTGTATGCACATATTCGTATATGTATGTATGGGCAATAATTTGTTTATTTCCCTTAGACTTTTGTTTAACCACTTGCTGACCAACCGCCACCATTATACTGCGGCAGGTCGTCACGATCCCGTGAACCGTCGCAACTGTACGTCGGCCCCTTTAAGCGGGATAGCAGGCGCGCCGCGCCCGCTGCATTGCGGTGGTGCCGATGCTCGTGGCCAGCAGGCAATTTCAAACTTAGGAGGATGTCTGAATCAGTTCCTCACCCCAAGGCAGAGGGGACAAATGCCTTGATTTTCTTCATGGATCTGCAATCTAGCCTATATATTTCCTATATATATCCAACAACATTTCTCGTAATGAGATTCCTCTTGAGGCTGTCGAGAGTGAACATGGTAGTCATATCCATTCCTCCATTTTGACAATAAGGGGCTTGAGTTCTCGTGGCCATTCATCTCATGAGACAGAAGCCATCATCTATGCCAAAATCTGGAACAATTTTGCGATATTTCTCAGCGGGGCGAGATATTGATACTACTGCACCTCCGGTGACAGCTGTTCTGGACTTCCTGTAGACCAGATTAGACATAGAGCCTAATGCCGCGTACACACGATCGGAATTCTCGTCGGAAAAAGATATGACGGCTTTTCCGACGGGATTCCGCTCAAGTTTGCCTTGCATACACACGGTCACGCAAAAGTTCGCTGCAATTACGACCGTCAAGAACGCAGTGACGTACAACACTACGACAAGCCGAGAAAATGAAGTTCAATGCTTCCGAGCATGCGCTGAATTGTTTCCGGGTATGCGTAAGGAATTTTGCGCGTCGGAATTGCCACAGACGATCGCATTTTCGGATAGGAACTTTTCCCGACCGAAAAATTGAGAGCATGCTCTCAATCTTTTGCTGGCTGGAATTCAGCCAGCAAAAAAAGATGGAGCATACATATGGTCGAAATTCTGATCGTGTGTACGCGGCATTAGCCTATATTCCTTGAGATAGCAAATGTCGACTAGGTTGGCAATAACAAGGCTTAAATGTGCCGGAAATCCTTTTATTTGCACAAATTTTGAAGACAGTCAGGAGGTTTCGACCACCACAAAAGAGGATTGTTCCCAGTGGAATCTATCGGTGTTGCTGGATTTCAAATCAGTTTGACCATTTGCTCCAACAGAACAGTGTTCAGTTTGTGACATTACCTACTAGGCAGTATCTATCGCAAGATCTTCAAGCAGAAGGGTGTCTGAGATTCAAGCTCGGAGAGCTTCAGAAAAAGATATTTTCTTTCCAGAAGGAGTAGACTTGTGTCCGGTAGATCTTGTATCAAGGGTAGTGACAGCCCTCCATCTAACAATCATCTGGGCATTGCCTAACTTCCCAGAGGATCACTCAGGAGGGTCACACAAATTGGACATGTACAGAACTTGAAGTCCCTATCCACAATTGACCTTTTCAGATCCTGTAATAAGCCTCTCATCTTTCCAGCTGGAATTCGTCAGGGAAATGAGGCCACCTCCTGGACTTAGTAAGTTTGGTGGTGCATACAGGACGAGGGGTCGTGAACCTCCTTCAGTAGTGGATACATACTCTTCCAGAGAGGTTTCAGAGTGGTTTCGGTCTTATGGGCTGCCCATTCTAAGGCATCCATGGAATCCATCAAGCGGTACAGAATAGATCCGAGGGGGTCCTGCCATTAGTGGACCTCGGAGGAAGGACTGTTCCGTCTTCTGTCCCATTCTGATTAAAAATTGATTTGATAAGTAGAACCCACCCTGTCAGCTAGTTATTTATCACTAGTATGCTGCCATGGTGGCGTCAGGAAAACGGAAAATTGTATCAAATACTTACCGTAATTTTCCTTTCCTTGCGCAAAACCATGGCAACATAGGGACCCACCCTTGTACGTTTCTGTATGTAGCTAATTACAAAGAATGGGGTGGGGCCTAACTAGGCCTTTAATTTATGCTATTCACTGGTCCTGAGGGAGTGGAAGAGAGGCGGAGCCTATTACTAGTATGCTGCCATGGTTTAGCGTCAGGAAAGGAAAAATACAGTAATAGGGCGTACACACGGTCGGACTTTGTTCGGACATTCCGACAACAAAATCCATGGATTTTTTCCGACGGATGTTGGCTCAAACTTGTTTTGTCTACACACGGTCGCACAAAGTTGTCGGAAAATCCGATCGTTCTAAACGCGGTGACGTAAAACACGTATGTCGGGACTATAAACGGAGCAGTGGCCAATAGCTTTCATCTCTTTATTTATTCTGAGCATGCGTGGCACTTTGTCCGTCGGATTTGTGTACACACGATCGGAATTTCTGACAACGGATTTTGTTGTCGGAAAATTTTATCTCCTGCTCTCAAACTTTGTGTGTCGGAAAATCCGATGGAAAATGTCCGATGGAGCCTACACACGGTCGGAATTTCCGACGACACGCTCCTATCGGACATTTTCCATTGGAAAATCCGACCGTGTGTATTTGATACAATTTTCTGTTTTTTTGTCACAATTTTTTGAAAAATAAAGAAAAAAAAATGCTGTGCAGTTTTGCCACAATAAATCACGTGGCGATCTGCAATGCACTAAGCTTGTCACCCAAAAGAAGCGAATGTGAATGGAGCCTAAAGCTATGGAACTACATGTACCAGCATGCCTGCTGATCTTTGTGAAAGTAGACAGACCTGTGACAACAACTCTCTAATATATTATACACTGTGCTTTATACCTCTCTATTACACATAGTGCCTCACACCTCTCATATATATTTTACACTGTGCCCCATACCGCTCTATTACACTCAGCACCTCATATCTCTCTATTACATACAGTGTCTCATACCAACCTCCTTAGAGCCCTTGCACACTGGGGCGGTTTGCAGGCGCTATTGCGCTAATAATAGCGCCTGCAAACCGACCCGAAAGTGCTGCTACTTTCATTCCAGTGTGAAAGCCCCGAGGGCTTGCACACTGGAGCGATGCGCTGGCAGGACGGTAAAAAAAGTCCTGCTAGCAGCATCTTCGGAGCGGTGAAGGAGCGGAGTGTATACCGCTCCTTTACCGCTCCTGCCCATTGAAATCAATGGGACGGCGCGGCTATACCGCCGGCAAAGCGCCTCTGCAGAGGCGCTTTGCGGTGGTATTTAACCCTTTCTCGGCCGCTAGCGGGGGGTAAAACCGCCCCGCTAGCGGCCGCATACCGACGGTAAAACGCCGCTAATAATAGCGGCGTTTTACCGCCGACGCCGCCCCCCGCCCCCCGCCCCAGTGTGCAAGGGCTCTTATTATACAATGTGCATGATATCGCTCTACCAGTGCGTCATTTCTTGTAATTCCATACAGTGCCTTCATTACACACAGTACTGGATCTCTCCATATTACACAGTGCCTCATACCTCTTCATTACACACAGTACTGGATCTCTCCATATTACACAGTGCCTCATACCTCTTCATTACACACAGTACTGAACTCTCCATATTACACAGTGCCTCATACCTCTTCATTACACACAGTACTGAACTCTCCATATTACACAGTGCCTCATACCTCTTCATTACACACAGTACTAGATCTCTCCATATTACACAGTGCCTCATACCTCTTCATTACACACAGTACTGGATCTCTCTATATTACACCATGCCTCATTCCTCTTCATTACACATAGTACTGGATCTCTCCATATTACACACAGTGCCTCATACCTCTTCATTACACACAGTACTGGATCTCTCCATATTACACACAGTGCCTCATACCTCTTCATTACACACAGTACTGGATCTCTCCATATTACACACAGTGCCTCATACCTCTTCATTACACACAGTACTGGATCTTTCCATATTACACAGTGCCTCATTCCTCTTCATTACACACAGTACTGGATCTCTCCATATTACACACAGTGCCTCATACCTCTTCATTACACACAGTACTGGATCTCTCCATATTACACAGTGCCTCATACCTCTTCATTACACACAGTACTGGATCTCTCCATATTACACAGTGCCTCATACCTCTTCATTACACACAGTACTGGATCTCTCCATATTACACAGTGCCTCATACCTCTTCATTACACACAGTACTGGATCTCTCCATATTACACAGTGCCTCATACCTCTTCATTACACACAGTACTAGATCTCTCCATATTACACAGTGCCTCATACCTCTTCATTACACACAGTACTGGATCTCTCCATATTACACACAGTGCCTCATACCTCTTCATTACACACAGTACTGGATCTCTCCATATTACACAGTGCCTCATACCTCTTCATTACACACAGTACTGGATCTCTCCATATTACACACAGTGCCTCATACCTCTTCATTACACACAGTACTAGATCTCTCCATATTACACAGTGCCTCATACCTCTTCATTACACACAGTACTAGATCTCTCCATATTACACAGTGCCTCATACCTCTTCATTACACACAGTACTGGATCTCTCCATATTACACACAGTGCCTCATACCTCTTCATTACACACAGTACTGGATCTCTCCATATTACACAGTGCCTCATACCTCTTCATTACACACAGTACTGGATCTCTCCATATTACACACAGTGCCTCATACCTCTTCATTACACACAGTACTGGATCTCTCCATATTACACACAGTGCCTAACATACATTATATATCAATTCCACAGAGTAGCTTGCCTCTGTTCATTACACCCTGTGCTTCATACCTCTCCATCACACACAGTACCTCATTTCTCTCTGTTAGACTCAGAGCCTCATACCTCTCTCTGGGAAGCAGTCTATGAAGTGATATGAAGGAGGAGAGGACATGGCAGGTGGTGATGAGTCAATGAGGAGAAGGGAGGGAGAGTGATACAATGGAGACAGCTGGGGGCAACAAATCTGACAGAGAGAAGGGAAAGTACATGGGTCACACTGCCAGATATATACTTACAGTATGTCACAAAAGTCAGTACACCCCTCACATTTTTGTAAATATTTTATTATATCTTTTCATGTGACAACACTGAAGAAATGACACTTGTCTACAATGTAAAGTAGTGAGTGTACAGCTTATATAACTGTGTAAATTTGCTGTTCCTCAAAATAACTCAACACACAGCCATTAATGTCTAAACCGCTGGCAACAAAAGTAAGTACGCCCCTGCGTGAAAATGCCCAAAATTGGACCTAATTAGCAATTTTTCCTCCCCGGTGTCATGTGACTCGCAGTGTTACAAGGTCTCAGGTGTGAATGGGTAGTAGGTGTGTTGCATTTGGTGTTATTGCTCTCACTCTGTCATACTGGTCACTGGAAGTTCAATATGGCACCTCATGGCAAAGAACTCTCTGAGGATCTGAAAAAAAGAATTGTTGCGCTACATCAGGGGTGCCCAACTGCTGGCCCACTGGCCACATGTGGCCCGCGGTGCCCTCCGATGTGGCCCGCCATGTCTTGCTCTGAGATGGCGGGTCGGCAAGCCCAGATTGCGGGTTCCCAACCCGCCATCTCTGGGCATTAGTGCGAAGAACGGAGCCGCCGCTAGAGGAAGCAGAGCCGATGCTTCCTGTATAGCGCCGGCTCTTTCACAGGCGGAGTGATACCAAATGTACCCCGCCTGTGACAGGAAGCATTGGCTCTGCTCTCTACTGCAGCTGCATGCTTCTGTCACAATTATGCGTGACACAGGAACCCGCGTTCTGGGACAGCAGCCACCACTACCAGCCACCAGTATCAGTACCAACCACCAGTATCAATACCAGTACCAGCCAGCAGTACCAGTACCAACAAACAGTACCAGTACCAAGGAGAACTACAAATACCAGCCAGCAGTAGCAGTACCAACCAACAGTACCAGTACCAACCAGCAGTACCAGTACCAACAGTACCAACCAGCAGTACCAGCCAGTAGTACCAGTCATCAGGACCAGTACCGCCAGCAGTAACAGTACCCACCATCCGTACCAGTCATCAGTACCAGCCAGCAGTATAAACCAGCAGTACCAGTACCAGCCAGAAGTACCCGCCAGCAGTACCAGTACCCACCATCTGTACCAGTCATCAGTACCAGCCAGCAGTATAAACCAGCAGTACCAGTACCCGCCAACAGTACCAGTACCAGCCACCAGTACCAGTACCAGCCACCAGTATCAGTACCAGCCAGCAGTACCGGTACCCACCAGCAGTACCAGTACCCGCCAGCAGAACCAGTCATCAGTACCAGTAGCAGCCAGCAGTACCGGCAGTACCCACCAGCAGTACTAGCCAGCAGTACCAGTCAGCAGTACCCACCAGCAGTACCAGCCAGCAGTACCAGTAGCAGCCAACAGTACCCGCCAGCAGTACCAGCACCTGTCAGCAGTACCCACCGGCAGTACCAGCCAGCTGCAGGAATCCTGAGGAAGAAGTGAAGATTGAGGTCAGTTGAGGAGCAGGTAAACTGCTGTGCATCAGTGTGAAAGCAGCCTTAGGCCCCTTTCACATGATCGGTCCGATCAGGTCCGCCTGTCTGTTTTTCAGGTGGACTCAAACGGACTCTCCATTCACCTCTATAGAGCGGCAGATGTAAACGGACTTGTGTCCGTTTACACCCGCCTATCTGCAATCCGATCTCCTTAAAAAAAAACAGAAGGGGATCTGTCCCCTTCTGTCTGGGCGGATCGGAGAGCCCTTAGGGTAGAGCGGGTTTCATCCATGTCTGCACTACATATGCAGAGTGGACACAGACCTGCCATCCCCCCTTTACGCTCATTGTGGCCCGCGACCGGTTACCAAGTCGGTAAAGTGGCCCTCGCTCCTCAAAAGTTGGGCACCCCTGCTCTACATAAAGATGGCCTAGGCTATAAAAAAAAAACTGAAACTGAAACTGAGCTGCAGCACAGTGGCCAAGACCATACAGCGGTTTAATAGGACAGGTTCCACTCAGAACAGGACTCGCCATGGTCGACCAAAGAAGTTGAGTGCACGTGCTCAACATCATATCCAGAGGTTGTCTTTGGGAAATAATTGGATGAGTGCTGCCAGCATTGCTGCAGAGGTTAAAGGGGTGGGGGGTCAGCCTGTCAGTGCTCAGACCATACGCCGCACGCTGCATCAAATTGGTCTGTCATCCCAGAAGGAAACCTCTTCTAAAGATGATGCACAAGAAAGAAAACAGTTTGCTGAAGAAGAGCAGACTAAGGACATGGGTTACTGGAACCATATCCTGTGGTCTGATGAGACCAAGATACAGTCAAGCATGGTGGTGGGAGTGTCATGGTCTGGGGCTGCATGAGTACTGCCGGCACTGGGGAGCTACAGTTCATTGAGGAAACCATGAATGCCAACATGTACTGTGACATACTGAAGCAGAGCATGATCCCCTCCCTTCGGAGACTGGGCCGCAGGGCAGTATTCCAACATGATAACGACCCCAAACACACCTCCAAGACTACCACTGCCTTGCTAAAGAAGCTGAGGGTAAAGGTGATGGACTGGCCAAGCATGTCTCCAGACCTAAACCCTATCAAGCATCTCTGCGGCATTCTCAAACGGAAGGTGGAGGAGTGCAAGGTCTCTAACATCCGCCAGCTCTGTGATGTCGTCATGGAGGAGTAGAAGAGGACTCCAGTGGCAACCTGTGAAGCTCTGGTGAACTCCATGCCCAAGAGGGTTAAGGCAGTGCTTGAAAATAGTGGTAGGAGTAGATAGGTAGGAGTAGGTAGGATAGGTAATAGAATAGATAGGAGTAGAAGAGGACTCCAGTGGCAACCTGTGAAGCTCTGGTGAACTCCATGCTCAAAAGGGTTTAGGCAGTGCTGGAGAATAATGATGGCCACACAAATTATTGAGTGTTGGGTTTTTTTGAGGGGACAGCAAATTTACACTGTTATACAAGCTGTACACTCACTACTTTACATTGTAGCAAAGTGTAATTTCTTCAGTGTTGTCACATGAAAAGATAGAAGAAAATATTTACAAAAATGTGAGGGGTGTACTCACTTTTGTGAGATACAGTATATCTGGAGAGTTGTGACATCATTGCTTTTATCCAAAAAGCAGTGACATCATCACTCATATACAGAGCGCAGTGACATCATCACTCATATACAGAGCGCAGTGACATCATCACTCATATACAGAGAGTCGTGACATCATCACTCATATACAGAGCGCAGTGACATCATCACTCATATACAGAGGACAGTGACATCATCACTCATATACATAGAGTTGTGACATTATTGCACATGCAGCAAGAGCTGCCTGTGACATCATTGCTTTTATTCAGAGAGCAGTGAAATTTTCACTCCTATAGAGAGAGCAGTGACCTCATTGCTTGTATCCACAGAGCAGTGACAACATCACTTGTGTACACAGATCAGTGACATCATCATTCATATACTGAGAGTAGTGACATCATTGCTCATAAACAGAGAGCAGTGAGATCAATACTCATGCACAGAGAGCATTGACATCATCGCTCATATCTTTACAGCACAGCAGCATCATCACTGGTGTCCAATGGAACAAAGAATATAAGAAGAATTGTAATTTCATGTATTAAAGATCCATCTCCTTCTTACTGCACATTATATGGATATTACACTCTGATCTGTATAGAAATCCTCTATACTACTATAACACCCCTCTCCTATAGGCGACAAAGGGGTATATGAATTTCTATGTATACTAGTATGACACCTCTCTCCTATAGATGACAGGAGGGTATAGGATCCCCATGTATACTATGACACCTTTCTCATACTGTATAGATGATAGGAGAGGTATAGGATTACAAATGTATACTATGACACCCCTCTCCTATAGATGACAGTAGGGGTATAGGATCTTTCATGTATACTATGACATTCTTCTCCTATAGATGCCGGGAGGGGTATAGAATCTCTTATGTATATCATAACACCCCTCACATTCACCACTGTCTTACAAAGCACCAAGCAGAGAAATCAGTGGAGGTTCTGATCTCTCCACGTCTTGGTAAATCTAGTAGTAGTTGGTCTATATTATCCAAATAATGCAGTGTTGCCAACCCCCTGAAGTGAAATTTACTGGCAGGATGCCAAAATTTACAAACGGCACCAATTTTTTTTTTTTTTTTTTTTACTGACAAAAATCATGAAAATTACTGGCAAAGCCGCATTTTTTACTGACGCTGCAAAAAAGTTCCTAAAATGACTGTTTTCAGTGCTAAACAGTGCAAGTATAAATATTTGAACTATAAACATATAGCTAGTGCTATTAGCAATGTGTTTAAGTTAAACAAAAGTCAAAAAACATATTTCTCCATTGACATGAAGGTCAGGTTACTATAACCCAGCCAGCACTGGGTTTCCTCCTTACATCAGAGTCTGCAGGGATCCTTTATTCTTATGTAAAGGGGAACACTGCAGATCACGATCTAACGGGGAACTCTGATGTAAGGGGAGGCTCTGGTCAGTGGCGTCAATAGGGTCGGTGTCACCCGGTGCGATAAAACATGGTGTCACCCCCCCACTCCAACTATAGTCGCCCCCCAGTACAGACCCCCCTCCACTAAGTAAAGACCCCCCCGTCAGTGCAGACCCTCTACGAAGTATAAACCCCCTCCATCAGTATAGACCACCCCCCTCGGTACAGACCCCCCTCCCACAGTATAGACCTCCCCCTCCATTAGTACAGACCCCCCCCAGAACAAACCACCCCCCTCCTCCATTAGTACAAACCAGCCCCCTCCATTAGTACAGAACCCCTCAAAACAAACCACCCCCCCTCCATTAGTACAGACCACCCCCCCTCCATTAGTACAGACCCCCCAGAACAAACCACCCCCCTCCATTAGTACAGACCACCCCCCCTCCATTAGTATAGACCCCCCCAGAACAACCCCCCACCACCATTAGTACAGACCCTCCCAGAACAAACCACCCCCCCCCACCATTAGTACAGACCCCCCCCCCAGAACAAACCACCCCCCTCCATTAGTACAGCCCCCCCAGACAAACCACCCCCCTACATAAGTACAGACCCCCCCCAGAACAAACCACCCCCCCTCCATTAGTACAGCCCCCCCAGAACAAACCACCCCCCTACATAAGTACAGCCCCCCCAGAACAAACCACCCCCTTCCATATGATATAGCTGTAACCAGCAGCATAAACCAACCTCATCAGCAAGCCCCGCCCCCCCCACCCCACAACATCTCACCTCAGGCAGCAGAGGACATCCCCCCCATCTCAAGCCTACACCCCCCGCCCGTTACCGCACCAGATCGGGCGGCTCAGGTGCACAGAACACCCGGGCGGAGAGGAAGAGAGGAGAGAGACAGACAGAGTGCAGCCGCACCGCCCGGGTGGAGAGCAGCTGCACATCGAGACAGGCTTGGGCAGGAGTCAGAGACAGAGGAGGAGGAGAACACATGGCAGGCACGGCCGCGGCGCTGGAGGTGTGTCCCGGCTGAAGGAAAAAAAAACCTGCCAAAGGGAGCCAGGGCTTTCATTACCCTCGGGATGGTGTCACCCCTCTAGTGGGTGGCACCCGGTGCGGACCGCACCCCCCGCCCCCGTCTAGCAACGCCACTGGCTCTGGTGACCAGAGACCACCTTATATCAGAGTCCACTGTGTTCCCTTTACATCAGAGTTCCCAATTACATCAGGGTCCGCAGATTGAGTTCCTCTTTACACTGTAAGGGGTAATCCTGCAGACTCTGATGTAAAGGGGAATGACCAGGAACTCTGATGTGGGGGGCACTCTGGTGACTAGAGACCACCTTCCGCAGAGTGAATACACTAAGGTAAGGGGAGTTACTAATTTAGGGGGAAACCTTTATATCAGTGCCCCTTACATTATTGTATTCACTCCCCCCCAGACCTGGCGGTGCTGTCACTGACCTCCTCTCAGGTGCATCGTGCAGGGCTCAGTCAGACGGCTCCAGCTTGGCGGCTTTGGTTTTCCTATGGTCTCCGCTCCACAGTCCACACACGTCTGACTTCTCCCGTGACCCCCATGATCCCGGCGGTGCTCCCACTCTTGACTCCTTTCCTGACTCCCCCTCAGAGACTGCAGACATGATGTAGGAAATGGTCAGAGGCTGCGGACAGGATACAGGAACAGGAGATGGTCAGAGGCTGCAGGCAGGAGATGGTCAGAGGCTGCGGGCAGGAGATGGTCAGAGGCTGCGGGCAGAAGATGGTCAGAGGCTGCGGGCAGGAGATGGTCAGAGGCTGCGGGCAGAAGATGGTCAGAGGCTGCTGTGGACAGGAGATGGTCAGAGGCTGCTGTGGACAGGAGATGGTCAGAGGCTGCTGTGGACAGGAGATGGTCAGAGGCTGCTGTGGGCAGGAGGTGGTCAGAGGCTGCTGTGGACATGAGATAGTCAGAGGCTGCTGTGGACAGGAGTTGGTCAGAGGCTGCTGTGGACAGGAGATGGTCAGAGGCTGCTGTGGACAGGAGATGGTCAGAGGCTGCTGTGGACAGGAGATGGTCAGAGGCTGCTGTGGACAGAAGATGGTCAGAGGCTGTGGGCAGGAGATGGTCAGAGGCTGCTGTGGACAGGAGATGGTCAGAGGCTGCTGTGGACAGGAGATGGTCAGAGGCTGCTGTGGGCAGGAGGTGGTCAGAGGCTGCTGTGGACAGGAGATGGTCAGAGGCTGCTGTGGACAGGAGATGGTCAGAGGCTGCTGTGGACAGGAGATGGTCAGAGGCTGCGGGCAGAAGATGGTCAGAGGCTGCTGTGGACAGGAGATGGTCAGAGTCTGCTGTGGACAGGAGATGGTCAGAGGCTGCTGTGGACAGGAGATGGTCAGAGGCTGCTGTGGGCAGGAGGTGGTCAGAGGCTGCTGTGGACATGAGATAGTCAGAGGCTGCTGTGGACAGGAGTTGGTCAGAGGCTGCTGTGGACAGGAGATGGTCAGAGGCTGCTGTGGACAGGAGATGGTCAGAGGCTGCTGTGGACAGGAGATGGTCAGAGGCTGCTGTGGACAGGAGATGGTCAGAGGCTGCTGTGGACAGGAGATGGTCAGAGGCTGCGGGCAGGAGATGGTCAGAGGCTGCTGTGGACAGGAGATGGTCAGAGGCTGCTGTGGACAGGAGATGGTCAGAGGCTGTGGGCAAGAGATGGTCAGAGGCTGTGGGCAGGAGATGGTCAGAGGCTGTGGGCAGGAGATGGTCAGAGGCTGGGGGCAGGAGATGGTCAGAGGTTGCTGTGGACAGGAGATGGTCAGAGGCTGCTGTGGACAGGAGATGGTCAGAGGCTGCGGGCAAGAGATGGTCAGAGGCTATGGGCAGGAGATGGTCAGAGGCTGTGGGCAGGAGATGGTCAGAGGCGGCGGACATGGTAGTTTCCTCCCCTGTCCCCCTTCAGATACTATACCCGTCTCACTCTCTACATCAGTCAGTGACAATGTCCGCCTTCTGTCACTCACTGTGACTGTGTCCCTCTCATCTCTCCAGTCACAGTGTCCTCCTCTACCGGGCTGGCTTCACCCCCCCAGTAATGTCCTCCTGTGGCCGGGCTCGGTCACATGGCACCTCTCTGCACCGTTCTGCTCCCCCCGCTGAACCACCGAGAAGAACGAGTGGCGGCTTCGGTTTAAAAATGGCGCCAGGCGGCGACATTACATTACTGCGCATGTGCCGCCCAGCCGAGCTTGTACGATCTTTCCCGAGTCCTGCAGGCTTCGGAATGGTGCATGCGCAGTTGTATGGCCGGCCCGCAGCTATCTTTTCTACGGGCATCGGCTGCCCGTAACGGACATTTACGGGCGCCCTGAAAATGGGGTGAAATTTACGGGCTGCCCGTAAATTAACGGGCGGTTGGCAACACTGAAATAATGGTAGAGCTAATAATAGTTGGTCACATTCATCTGGAATTGTTCTGTAATGTTGAAGACCTTTTTAGCTTCTCCAACACACTTCTTCAGTTTTAATGACAGTTTTAATGAGTGTCAGGAATATACGCCAGTAGTTAGGTAGCACTGATACCTTTATCCAACCACCATGGAATGCATATATGTTGATTGTCCAAGAACGGGATGGGAAGTGTGATAAATGGATAAAGGTGTGGAGTGTTGTCAGATTTCTGGGGTTGAGATAATAAAACGGCAATATATGTAGAAGACAGATGGTGTTGGAGGCCCAACCCTCCCATTCGGTGATGGTGGTTGCAGTGTGATGTAGATGGCCTCTTTTACACCTCTTGTGAACAAGTTATCCTCTTTATCCATGGAGAGATGTCCCTCTTCCTCAATGTGGTGGAAGACTGCTATGTCTTTACCTGTTGGATTTGTCCTTCTATGTTGGGTTCTCTGTTTGTTGAGAAGTTCTGTCACTGAAGAAGGACCCCACTAACAGTAAAATCCATTAATCAGACTTTATACCACTCTCTATACTGGGGAAGTCACACCAGGACAGACTCCACCTTCTAAGACTGTCTGTGGCACCAACTCAGGCACATATAACGTTGCAAAGTATCTGGCTATGGTATTACAGAATGGCGAACATTAAGGTTTCCAACTTTTCTGGAAAAATGTATCAACCTTATGATTTCTTTCCTATTAAAAATATTGGCAACAAGTCAGATTTTTAGTGGCAACTCCACTTTGGAACTGCAACCCCTCAGAGGTGCTAAGAGCAGCATTGTGGCCTGGATAATCTCTTGTGTCAGGCTATGAAATGACTTGAAGCTGAAGATATGTGGCCTGAGGGGTCCATGTCTCAACATACTCAGATGTGGGCCCCTTTAACTTCTTTTCCCACAATTCTCTGGGTTCCTGGACACACTCAGTAAAGTTAACTTTCTCAGCTTTCCTACCTCTGCAACATAGAGAGGCCACACCTAATGAAGTAGCTGTGCAAGTCATCTGCATGTAGGCAGGTGCAGTCTACTTTCTCCACGGCAGATGGTGCTTTTCTGCCGCAGCACTGCCGTTGGAGAGGAAGTCAAGAGGAACATGGTTCCTCTATGGTTTCCTGGGTCACTGGGGAAACTATCAAATTGGATGCTGCCACCCCATGTGACTCTAGCAACCATCTTGGGTCAGGCAGAGCCTATTTAAGGCCATGGCTCCCATGCTTGGAATGCATTTTGTGAGTTAGTAGAGTAGGGATGGAACTAGCTGCAGGGAATGGTTCCTGGTGAGGAGGGAAAGCATAGGGCACGCAACTTTTCTGGACACCATCCTGCTTGGGCACAAGATGGCCAGGCCGCATTCTGCCCCTCTCAACAGGTGCTGTCAGTTTGGTTGTAACTTGCTCTCTACACGCTATTGGACCTGTGAGTGAATGGTCTTTGCATTTTTTCAATATAATTTCTTTCATTGCACTGGGACTGTGTGTGTTATTGCAGCTGCACTGCGCTGCACCCCACCTTCATGCAGCCAAGTAAGAGGCCCTCCACTGACACAACTGGCATGCAGGCAGCATGGCAGGGCCTAATAGGCCTCTTTAGAAGACTCAACTACTGTATGGGCCCCTTCCTGATTACTACCAGTGTACTGCAGGTCCAGGGGGATGGCCCTCCTGTGTCCTCAGACCTGGGATTCCTCCAGCTGTTCACCTGGACTTTAATAACAGGGGTGCTGTCTATGAGGATAATCACAAGTAGCTGATTGTGTTCTGAACTGTTTTACTGAAGTAGTGATTTTCAGATAGACTTTCTGCACTTAATAGAGACCTATAAGGACTATGCTATTCAAATACATGTTACCCTGATTGAACTACAGAGACATTGCTGGGAAGAGTCAATGTTTTGTATTATTCTGCAGCGTGTGCATGGTTTTCGCCATCCTAAGCCTGTTTTGTATTATTCTGCAGTGTACACATGCTCTTTGCCACCCTGGCCCTGGTTTGTATTATTCTGCAGTGTGCACATGCTCTTTGCCAACCTGACCCTGGTTTGTATTATTCTGCAGTGTATGCATGCTCTTTGTCATACCAGTCCTGTTTTCATACCTCCCAACTTTTTGAGATGGGAACGAGGGACAGCAAAAATATGTAGTCATAGGACACATCCCCTGTCATGCCACATTAGAGGAGAATTATACCAAAAAATGATTAGTTAAACCCACAAGTGCTTTTTTTTTACCACTACTATTCGTTTATATTGGCTTTTGAAATTTACAAATGCAGCAATTTAGAAAGTGGATGAAAGGTTTAGCACTGGAAAAACTTTATGAAAGATAAAAAGTGCATTTTATATACAACTATATAAATCAGACCAAAATGAGGGACAAATGAGGGGGAATGAGGGACTTTGTTCCAAATCAGGGACAGTCCCTCCAAATCAGGGACAGTTGGGGGCTATGTGTTTTGGATTATTCCACAGTGCATGCATGCTCTTTGCCATCCTGACCCTGTTTTTTTATTATTTTGCAGTGTATGCATGCTCTTTTCCATCCGGAACCTGTTTTTTTTATTATTCTGCAGTGTATGCGTGCTCTTTTCCATCCTGACCCCGTTTTTTTTATTATTCTGCAGTGTATGCGTGCTCTTTTCCATCTTGACCCTATTTTTTTATTATTCTGCAGTGTATGCGTGCTCTTTTCCATCCTGACCCTGTTTTGCATTCTTTCACATTGTATGCATACTCTTTGCCATCCTGACCGTGTTTTGTATCATTCTGCAGTGCATGCATGCTCTTTGGCACCCCTAAACCTGTTTGTATTGTTCTGCAGTGGATACCAGTTTTTTGTCATCCTGATTCGATTTTGTATTAATCTGCAGTGTATGCATGCTCTTTGCCATCCTGACCCTGTTTTATAGTTTTTTTTGGGGGGGAGGCCTGCTCTTTGCCATCCTGACCCTGTTTTGTATTTTTAATGGAAGCATGTTCTTTGCCATTTTTACCCTGTTTTGTAGTATTGATTCTAACTTTGGACCCGCTTAATAAACTTGCAAGTTTTAGTTACTTCTTGTCTCACCATTCAGCCAATTACCATCCTATTACAGATATTCACGAAGAGGCATATCAGCTACAGAAAGAATCTAAACAGCAGAAACTCCAAGGTTAGTAAATGTTTATTACAAGTCATCGGCCACAACACACATCATGAGACTGCCAGAGAACACAGAAATGTCCCACAATGACAGGTACTGACACTTCCTGCATGACACATAGCGGGTATCACAGTGTATGTAAGAAAATCTTGAGAGGTTAGTACGGGAAGCGTTCTTGTGGGAGGCACTTGTCCGATGCCCAGTGAGCAAAACTTTCTACTGACATTTATGAAGCACGAAACATTTTATTGCACTGACAACATGCCCACAGAATGGCGCAGTGTGACAGTTGCTGTAATTGGGGTGCACGTCACGTGTTGTTATCTGTGTGGCACATTTGTGTTATCTGTGGCTGCACATTAGGCTGACTCATCATTGGCAGGAAAAGATGAATTTAGAATACAGACAATTGTCCTAGCCTTTCCCTACTCCACTAAAAATAATCCTTTTCTTTGAGTTAATTGAGGGACACAGTAGTCCTTAACCTTTGGGTATACTGCCCCCTACAGGAGGATTGGGCAATGGCAAGCAGTGCTGTCACAAAGCGGTACACAGAGCATGACCATAATTATAGAGGAGGGGACCTGTGTCCCTCAGTGGACTCCAAGAAAAGAATTTTACGGTGAGTACAAATATCCAATTATCTTTCTCGTCCCGTGAAGGACACAAGATGTCTTTCACCTTTGGGACATCCAAAAACAGCCCAGCTAAGGGGTGGGCAACACAGCAAACAATCATTAACAGCCCCAAGAAAACAACAGCTCTTTAGCTCAAAGAGCCGCCCGAAGGACCTAACTCCATAAGCCGGCATCAGAGAAGACCACAACGTGTACCTGGTGCAACTTAAGCCGCGTACACATGTCCGACAGAAAAAGTCAGACGGAAGCTTTTCATCGTCTATTCCGATCGTGTGTATGGCTCATCGGACTATTTTTTTTCGAAAATTCTGACGGACCTAGAAATGGAACATGTTCTAAATATTTTAGACGGAACCAATTCCTATCAGGAAAACCGCTCGTCTGTATGCTGTTCTGACGGACCAAAAACGACGCATGCTTTGAAGCAAGAATGAGACGGAAGCTATTGGCTACTGTCTATTGCACTTCCTTTTTCTAGTACCGTCGTACGTGCTGTATATCACCGCGTTCTGGATGGTCAGACTTTGGTCGGACTTTGGTTTGACCGTGTGTAGGCAAGACCACTTGAATGGAATTCCGTCGGAGAAACCTTCAAGGTTTATTCCGACGGCGAAACCGGTCGTGTGTACGCGGCATTAAGGAACGTGTGAACAGAAGACCAGGTGGCAGCCTTATAAATATCAGAAACAGAAGCCTAATGCTGAAAAGCCCAAGAAGTGCTCACAAATCTGGTAGGGTGCACCTTCACAGAAAAGGGGGAACCATGACTTTGTTGGTAGTGTTAATTTTGACGTCAAATTTCAATTTAGTTTTAGTCATAGTTTTTTAACTAAAATGCCATTTTAGTTTTACTCATATTTTAGTCATCTAAATTGTTTTAGATTTAGTTGTATTTTAGTTGAGGACATTTCACTCAGGAAATGTCCAGGACATTTTAGTCGACTAAAATCGAATGTGTTTAGTTAAATTGTAAATGCATTATTTAAGCATTTCTCTAGAATTTCCAAACTCCTGGAGTAAAATTCTAATAACGTGTTATCATTTATGATATTATGGTTTGAACATACACAACAGACACAGATTTGGCCGTTGTGATATATAAGTTACAGTATTACTATTATTATACAGGATTTATATAGCGCCACCAGTTTGCGCACCAATATATATCACAATGGCTAAATCTGTTTCTGTAGTGCATGTTCAAACCTTAATGCCATAAATAATAAGATGTTATTAGATTTTTTACTCCAGGAGTATATAATGAGTTGGAAATTCTAAACCCATTAGATTTTAGTTGGCTAAAATGTACTGATTTCAATTTAGTGTTAGTCATAGTCTTTTGACTAAAATAATATTTTAGTTTTAGTCGTATTTTAGTCATCTGAATTTATTTAGATTTAGTCATTTTTTAGTTGACTAAAATAGTGTTAATTTAATCAACGAAAACATTTTATTCAACAAAATTAACACTGCTGGTCAGTGAACCAGATCCAGCAATGAAGATCAGTCAAAGCCACGTCGTCCACTGTTTTTTCTAGTAGATCCATGTACACAGAGAGAAATCTGGCCAGTTTGTTGTTAAACCTGGAGGCCAGAAGGTCGATATCAGTTTCCCCAAACAGGTCCTGGATCACTGGGGATCACTTTCCAGGGTCAAGGTGCTGCTGGGGGGGGGGGGGGGGAGTCATTGTCTACGACTGGAATTTACACAGCTGACGAAGCTGGAACATGAAGTTCTGCCCAGAACAGGATTATTCAGACTTCTGGTTCCTCCCTGGTGGTTAATTTATGCCACCACTGTAGGGTTGTCCAACTAATTCCAGATCAGATGATTCTCCAACAGGATGGTCCAACACTGCAGAGATAGCCAAATCGCCTGAAGTTTCAGGATGTTGATTGGGATATTAGACTCTCCTGACGACAAAGTCCTCTGCACCAACGGGGTGCTCAGCCAGACAGGCTATCATCCATCATGACCCAGGTTCCTGACCACCAAAACCATGCCCAGGACTCTCATGCCCATGCAGGGTTAGGCCACTCTAGGACAAGAGAAGTTGAATCTGAGTCCGCAGTGTCTAAAGTTTCTTCTGTAGTAGGAACACTCTGGTTTGAGCTTTGTCCAGGACCAGACCCAGATAATCCAAATGATGAGTAACATCTTTACTATGGTAACATCTGAACAGTCAAGGCCAGGGCCTTGTTACTGAGCCCATGCTGATGGTTCCCTCAACAGAAGGTCCTCTAGATATGCCACAATGGGGATGCCAGCAGGGCTAATCTTGAGGCTGGCACCTGGGTGAACACCCGAGGTGCAGACGAGAGGCTGAGGGGCAGGGCCACAAGTTGGTAGTTTAGAGGCTCCACAGCAAAAGGTAGGAAACATTGATGCCCTGAAAGGGTGGGGGCATACATACTGTAAATGCGTAACTTGATATCCACAGAAGCCAGAAAGTCTCAAGCCCAGTGCGGTGACACAGGAAGATTGGAGGGTGAGCAATCAGGGAGAGGACAAGGAGTGAAGCTTTGTAGCCCTGGGATACCATCTCCTGCACCCAAGCATCAGAAATGCAAGTTGTCCAAGCACAAGGGTTAACAAACCATCCTCTGCTCTGGATAGTGGGGGAGTACTTTCATGCAGCAGAACACTTGTCTGAGGATTTGGCAGACTCTGAATACCCGACTCAGTCTGTGGGCAGACTGGGAACCAGAAGGATCTTAACAAGGAAATTGAGGGAGTAAAGAAACAAAACAGATGTTTGTTTTTTAACAGTCTGTTCCTCAGACTCTCACCACTGGTAGCATCCCCAATGATAGTATCAAGGATCTGTCTAAAGAGACAATTAAAAAGTGAAAGTCTTTGCCGCTTTGAAAGTTTAAAAAAGGGAAACATCACTGGTAGAAGAAACAGGCTGATCCTGTAGTTCCAGAGTTGTGCACACTGCATCAAAAACACATTTCATTTAGAAGTGATAGCAGAAGACTGGGACTTCTCAGGGGTAAGCTCATCATTGAAGGACTGGAAGGACTCCAAATCAGAAAAAGTTGGCCCAGCTAGAGTCATATATATATTCTGCAGAAGGGGTTCGAGCGTGGAAGTGCACCCGTGGCCTCCTCCCTCAGAGTCAGATCTAAAAAGGATTCCTAGGGCAGGATAGACTCCAGGAGCAGAAGGCAACATGATTCCAGGCTGCAGATGTTGGCATCTTCAATAGGTTTACAGAGTGTTGTACAGTTGGCAGTAGGATAACATGCAGGCTCAGGGTAAGAGGCAAAGCCTCAGATAGTTACAAAACCTGAACAGCCAGTAGCATGCGAGGATCACCGTATGTGTACAGCAGAAACAAATCAAAGTTTGAAGCTCTACATGGGTCTGTGCAAGCAGAAGTAGCAGTGGGGAGATGCCTCAATATGTATTGCAGCATGTATGCATGTGACACTCAATCCAATGGATGATGTTATTGCTTAGACTGACATCTATAGCCCCCCATGCAGTAGAAAGTAATGGAAATGGGGAATAATGACATGTAAATGAGGAAGATCCTAAATCTCAATCAGACCTGCCTACTCACAAAGCAAGTCTTCAGAGACAGGGCAAGAAATAGGAAAATGGCAGGGGACTCTGGACTTGGAAAGCTCTCTGCTGCTAATTTTTACCGGGATGGAGTCAGGAAAATGTTCCACAAGAGACCCCTTGCCTGAAGGTTTCCAGAATATCCCTAAAATCCAATGGAGACCAGACACAGTACTCCAAAAGGCAGACTGAGGATGACCACATGGAATTGAAGAAACAAAGCTCCAGAAGTGATTTAGAGAAAAGTGAAGATGGTGTACCTTCACCCGGGAGGTGAAGTTTGGGTACCATGTAATGTGCACACTTATCTGGGGAGGTGAAGATTGGGTGCCATGTATTGTGTACAGTCACCGAGGAGGTGAAGTCTGGGCTCTATGCATGGTGTACACTTATCTGGGGAGGTGAAGATTGGGTTTTATGTATTGTGTACAGTCACCGAGGAGGTGAAGTCTGGGCTCTATGCATGGTGTACACTTATCTGGGGAGGTGAAGACTGGGTCCTATGTATGATGTACACTCACCCAGGGAGGTGAACATTGAGCTTTATGGATGGAAGTCCCGCCCCCTGGGACGCAACGCGTACGGAACCACGTGACTAGCGTGACATTATCTGTATCTATCGTTGATACATGTGGATTTTGTTTTATCTGTCTGCCTTGTGACCTAGCACTGGGAAACAGTACTATACTTGGAAGTGCAAACTTTTTACTTAAATAAATGTTCTTATCAAAACGGAGAGCACTATATTTTACTGCTTCTATTACATGTACCTGTGAACCGGAGTTCATGTTCAGAGCGCAAGTGATCCTTTTACTTCCAGAGTAATACACAAAATTGTTGCGCTAAAGTATTTTGACCATGCAAGGTTGTGTCATCTGTGGGATGGGAGAGAGGTGAGATTGTCAGAGATCTCAAATAAATTCAAGTCAATAGTAAATTAAAATTGATATAAGAGCGACTTCTGATAAGGGTGTAAGGATGTATTTGGTGGGGGTTCGTAGCCTGGGTGGTTTACCACAGAGATTGTAGCCAGCACTGGGAAGGCAGCGCGCTGAAGGATAGAAGAACCTCTGGCAGAAACATAAGAAAGACCAGGAGCGCCATATCTAAGTGCAGCAAGGAGGTAAGGAGGGGTTGTTTACACATACGGTTGATATCAGAGTATACGACCTGATAGCAACTATGTATGAAGGGACCTTTGAAATGACTGGGATTAAATATGGATTTAGGTGGGAAGGGGGTGTGTTTGATGGGAGAGGAATCAGAAGGATGATGTGTGAGATAAGAAATGTATGAGGCTTCTTCATCGTCATTATAGAGCTTCTCTAGAATCGATAGACAGGATGCGTCTAAGCTATTTTCAGGTGTGGGTTTAGTAGTATCGACCAAATCTTGACTAGCAGTGAGATTGTTTTTGTTGATTTGAATATTATAGAAATGTTTTGTAGACAGCTATAAGTAATAAAGTAAACAACCGCCCCTTACTCTAATTACCACCACCGCGCCTCAGATGAACCTAATAAATATATAACTGAATTAATAAAGCTGCCACTATAAACTAAATAGTGCTAAACAATATATAATCCTTCAAAATATCTAAATGTTGAACAAAATACATATAAAGAAGAAAAAAAGTGGCGCTATTACAACTAACATAGTGCAATTTAAAACATAATGAAAAATTGTCCACTGTAAAAAAACTTAGTGCAAAAAAATGCAATGAAACACTCAAAACACCAAGTGACTTTTTAAAGTGATTGAATCCAACAAAATGTCCATATAATAAAATGAAGAATGTCCATATAATAAATGGTTAATTGCAAGTGTCTTCTTAATTTCTTCCACCACACCAGAGTGTTCAGTGAACCCACTCCCTTAAGAAACGCACTTACCAAATGCCTGCACTTGCGTGCAAGGCTAAAACGCTTTTATACCACACAAATAGGGTATGACCAGCAGCCCGATATCCACCAGTGTGTATGGGAACCACTCCACATGTAAAATAATAATGAGGTGCTCCAATAGTGTAAAATAGTACGACCAATCTATTAAAAACACTATCAATCTTCAAAATCACCACTCACATTTTACAAAATCCAAATGGGCAAAAATCAGTGCAATATCACAACACAGCAACCCAGCAAATGGATCACACAGTATAGGAATACGGTCACGGCGCACCCAAGGTGTGCAGGCATCAGACTCTCAATTCTCACCCCCTCCTCGGTACTTCGCCAGCAGATCGAAACACCACTATCTCAGAGGTAACAGCGTCATGCGTCACAGCCACGCCCCCGACATGTTTCGTCACTGATTTGACTTATTCATGGGATTGGCTGTGCGGGATGACAATCATCCCTTTTATACCCTCCTATCGAATGTCTGAAAGGGAACCTAGCAGTGCGCCTGCGCACACCTCGTGTCCCCGCAGTCGCAGAATCATAATCATTCAAAGTGAATATATAGGATAAAAGTCACCCCAATTATAGGAATACTTCTCCCATCTGGCTGCACAGAGGACGTGTCAAACAGAGGATCCAGAACCGCACACACAACACAGTATGTTCAACATGTTCGGTCCTCTTATTGACATCTGACCCCACTAGTGCAAACCATAAAACGCTTACTGTGCATTATATCTTAACACCAAATAACTCTAACTCTAAAATACATAAAGTTCCTTCATTGCCATATAAATTGCAAATCAAGTAAGAATAGACAGTCAAATCTAAACTCAGTATGAATGGCTAGAATACTGAATATGGCATCCCATATTCCTAATAATGCGTTTGTGATATTGCACTGATTTTTGCCCATTTGGATTTTGTAAAATGTGAGTGATGATTTTGAAGATTGATAGTGTTTTTAATAAATTGGTCGTACTATTTTACACTATTGGAGCACCTCATTATTATTTTACATGTGGAGTGGTTCCCATACACACTAGTGGATATCGGGCTGCTGGTCATACCCTATTTGTGTGGTATAAAAGAGTTTTAGCCTTGCACGCAAGTGCAGGCATTTGGAGTCGGTAAGTGCGTTTCTTAAGGGAGTGGGTTCACTGAACACTCTGGTGTGGTGGAAGAAATTAGGAAGACACTTGCAATTAACCATTTATTATATGGACATTTTTCATTTTATTATATGGACTTTGTTGGATTCAATCACTTTAAAAAGTCACTTGGTGTTTTGAGTGTTTCATTGCATTTTTTTGCAGTGGACAATTTTTCATTATGTTTTAAATTGCACTATGTTAGTTGTAATAGCGCCACTATTTTTCTTCTTTATATGTATTTTGTTCACCATTTAGATATTTTGAAGGATTATATATTGTATAGAAATGTTTTACTGTAAGATTACGTACAAATTTGTTCAAGTCTACAAAAAAAAGGTGAAGGCATTAGGTTGCGCGATGTTTAAACCTTTGTTCAATAGAGAGGTCTCTTCTGGAGTTAGAATATGGGAAGAGAGATTGAAGATTTTTATAGTTTGGCCATTTTCTCTTTGGATTGTGTTTGTTTCTTCTCCCCCCTTGACAGCCTCTTCTAGTTTTCTTTTTTGGACAGGTTAGGGGGTTTGGACTAAAAAGGATGGATTGGGATTAGTAGTGAGTGAGTCATATGGACTATTGGTATATGATTCCATCTGGGGATGGGATTGTGAGGTAGATGGTTTGTCCTGAAATGTAGGACCAGAATAAATGGAGATTTCAGGTTGCCAAAGTGGTAAGGAATCTGTAGAGGATTGTGAATTCACTATACTAGGAATGGGAATATTGGAGGATGGTAGTAGATGGGGTGACGATGGTACACTAGGAAGTAGTGTAATTGTTTGATCTGTGATGGGAGCATTGGTGTTGGGAATGTTAGTAGATATGGAAGGAATGGAGGCAGTAGAGATGGGTTCTGGAGGTCCAGTATGGTTGGTCCTGGTGGCCCTTTTGGTTTCCTATGTCTATTTGGTTTAGGTTTTTGAAATTAGGAATGATGTTCAGAAAGTGGTTGGGAATGATGGATGGGTAGTGGCCCAGAAGGTTGGTGATTGGGACGGGATGTATTGAAATAGTGATGAAGAAAGTGATGGGGGTGTGGAGGTGGGTGGTAGGGTGGGGGGAGGAATTCAAATTTGCATCAGGGGCATGGGATTTTTAGATTTCCATTGGAAGACTTTTTTTTATTATTGTAATCATCCAAATCTCTCCTCATTTTAAAAAGTTTGTTTTTGACTAGTCCATCCTCATCCATTTTTGTCTTCTTTTTAAGTAGATCTAGCCATGTAGTGGAAAGTTTAGGTGTCTGATCAATGAGCGTGCTAATTAGTTGTTTAAGTTTCTCTAGGAGTGTTGAGGTTTTTGAATCTCTTTGCTGTATAATGATACTGATCCATTTTTGAGAACAGAATTCAGAAATATGTTCCCATTCTGTTTGGAATTTGGGTGAGAGAAATGAACACCTAGTCTTTATTCTAAGGCCCCTGTGGTGATTTTGGAGGAGAGATATTCTTTTAGAAACAACTTGTCCCACATTTGGTGGTTAAAGTACAACAGAAATGAGGAAGAGAGAGGAGAATACTGGTTGGTAGGAAGAAAAGATGATTGAAAAGAGGTGGGGGGCTTATTAGGGTAGTAGAGGAGAGGATATACCAACAGTTAGAAATGATGGCTTAGTATCTGGATGTATATCACTCCAAGGGTGTAAGGGGAAAAAAAGGGGGAGGGGAGCAGGACAATTGTGGAGGCAAGAGGTAAGGATGATGGGATGGTTATGACAATGTCACACTTAACTAGGGCAAGAAACCAAGCTGCAAACAATAACTTCTAGAATATACAATGAGAAATACACAAAATTGTTGCACTAAAGTATTTTGACCATGCAAGGTTGTGTCATCTGTGGGATGGGGGGGGGGGGGGGGGATTGTCAGAGATCTGAACATGTAGTCCAAAAATCCAGAAGGTGAGATATCAGAGAGTCAATAGTAAATAAAATTGATATAAGAGCAGCTTCTGATAAAGGGGTAAGGATGTATTTGGTGGGGGTCCGTAGCCTGAATGGTTTACCACAGGGATTGTAGCCAGCACTGGGAAGGAAGCGTACTGAAGGATAGAAGAACCTCTGGCAGAAACATAAGAAAGACAAGCAGCGCCAGATCTAAGTGCAGCAATAAGTTAACATGTTTAATGTAAAGTTATGCACTTATTAAAAACAGGTTAAAAGCAGGCACATATTTGTTAAAAGTCAGATTGGGCGATAGGGTCCAAGTGTGAGCCTCCAGATGGCGTTGCAGGATCTCTCTCGGCGGCGCCGGTGGTCTCCGGTGTTCCAGGCTTAAAAACTGCAGAGCGCATGAGGAAGACGTCAGTTGGAGGGTTCCAGGTAGCGGTGTGATGATGCTGTGACGTGCACGAGTACAGAGCATGCGTGCTCCTTCATCAGGCATATCTTTCAGCCATCTTGGAATTGGTATATAGGACTGGCAAGGCGGGATGGGCCAATGAAATCACGGGAACCTCCCATTTTATCATTAACCGCTTCAGCCCAGGACCATTTGGCTGGCCAATTTTGAAAAAAATGCATTATTTTTTACTTTTTGCTATAATAAATATCCCCAAAAAAATATATAAAAAAACATTTTTTTTTCCTCAGTTTAGGCCGATAGATATTCTTCTACATATTTTTGGTAAAAAAAAATCACACTAAGCATATATTGATTTGTAGACGCTATAACCAAATAGGGGATAGTTTTATGGCATTTTTATTAATAATTTTTTTTTTACTAGTAATGGTGGCGATCATTATTGTGGCTGCGACATTATGGCGGACATGTTGGACAATTTTTACACATGTTTGGGACCATTGCATTAATACAGCGATCAGTGCGATTAAAAATGCATTGATTACTGTAAAAATGTCACTGGCAGTGAAGGGGTTAACACTGGGGGGCAGTGAAGGGGTTAATGTGTGTCCTAGTTTGTGTTCTAACTGAAGGGAGATGTGGACTGTGCAGGGAAGCTAACAGATTGTCTGTTCATACTCTGTATGAACGGACGATCTGTCAGTTCTCCCCTCAGAGAACCCGAAAGTGTGTGTTTACACACACAGTTCCGTGTTCTCTGTGTGCCCCGAGCGATTGCGGGAGCCCGGCGGTGATCGAGACCGCCAGGCACTTGCATCAGCTCGGGGGGCACGTGCACGCGCCCCCTAGTGGCCACAGGGCGAATCGACATTACATAACGTTTCGCCCAGCCGTGCCATTCTGCCGCAGTACAACTGTGGCGGCTGTTCAGCATGTGGTTAATCATATACAGGGGAGCCGAGAGGCAGAATGAAACGTATATTGGTTATAGAGAAAGAGGGAACATAACGTGAAAAAGAGAGGATGCAGAGCTAGGAGAGAGCAAAGTGCCAAGGAACAGAGAGACAAAATAGACATACTGGGATTTGGCAAATACAAATTATATAGCTAGAAATGGAAAAAAACAATCTGAGTGGGGGTTTATATAGTAACATTACAATGTACAGTTGGAGTGAAAATAACCTTGTATTAAAAATCTTATATTAAAAATGGATTTGAAAAAACAATAATTAATCAAAATAAAGTAAATATAAAAAATAATAAATAATAAATATAAAAATAAAAATAAAAATGAAGATGAAAAAATTGAAAAAAAAAATGAGGATGATGAAAAAATAATAAATAAATAAATATATATATATGTGTGTGTACATATACATACCATTTTTTAAAAAAAGGAGAGAGGGTAACCTATACTCTATTATGCTTATACTTACTTAGGCTATTTCTATGTATGAAGTATAGTAATGTCTCGAGACTATGGGGATCCTGTGAAGTAATATAGGGGAATTATGGTAATTAGTAAGTAAAAACATTATTTGTAATAAAATTAAGGTTATCAGGGTTGGAGATAGAATAAGAGAGAAGGGAAGGAAGGGAGGAGGGGGGGAGGCAATAAAGGGGAGGCTGGTTGAAGGTGATCCTGTGGGAATATTGTTTAAAAAAGGGATAAAGAAGAGATTGTGGATAAGAGATTTATATAACAGAGTTAATTTCTAAATCTTGATTTAGGCCCCCAGTCGCAAGGGCATCAAGGGTGTATATCTAGAAAAGTTTCCCTCTCGCAGAGACGTTTGAAAATGCTTTGCAAGACGGAGAGTCCTGGGCATCTGTTCTATTACCCAGACGTGGAGTCCATCAGTGGAACTCTGGTGAAATTCTTTAAAATGTCTGGGGATATTAAGTTGCTGTTTGCTTCCACTGATCTACGGTGTTCACGGAACCTTTTCTGCAAGGTCCGGATGGTGCGACCAATGTAGAGTAGGCAAAGGGACAGGGACAGGTGATACCATATATTACAAAGTCAGAGGAGCAATTGTAAAATTCATTTAGGAGATATATTTTCCCTTTTGTGGTAAATTATTTTTGGGATGGGTAACAAAGTTAGACATAGTGACTTTTGCATTGGTACATGCCCTTGTTTGAGAGGAAGGTCAGAGATGGTGTAGGTTTTTTTGTGGATTTTAATTTGCCTTGGAGCAATATGGCTTTTAATATTTCTGGCCTTCCGATATGTAATCTTGGGTGTACTAGAGAGGCATGTATTGAGTGAGGGGTCTTCTAGTAGTATTCCCCAATGTTTTCTGAAGATTCCTTCCATTTTCTTGTGTTGTGAATGGAATTGGGTAATGAACCTGGTAGTATGAGGTTGCGTGGGAGGTATTGAGTCTGTATGTGTTTCAATAGTTGAGGAAAGTTTGGAGTGGGTGGTAGATGTTGTACCATCTAAGTAATTAGAAAACGCTTCCTCAAATTTAGTTTTAAACAAATTTCCCTGTGTGATGTAATTGAATTGTGAGTGCAGTTTCGCTTTAAGCGATGAAACTGACTTTTAGGGATATTGGATTTCCAATAGCAACTTTTATAGTGTAAGTATGAATTTCCTGCTGAGGGTTGTATGTAGTTTTTGGCATAAATGGTGTTGTCTGTATGGCAAATCTCCAGATCCAGAAATGCCAAACTGTCAGGACTACTGACGGACGTAAAAGAAAGTCCTAAATTGTTGGAATTGCGGTGGAAAACTAATTGTTCAACAGGTGGTCCAGTCCTGTCCCAGATGACAGTGATGTCATCTATATAGCGTCCAATAAAGATGATGTATTTGGAGAAAGGGTTACTCTTCCAGATGATTAGGTGTTCCCATAATTCCATGGCTAAGTAAAGGTAACTAGGCGCAAAATTTGCACCCATTGCCGTACCTTGTGTTTGTAGGTAGAATTTATTGTCAAAGGAGAAATAATTATGTGTTAGACAGAATTCGGTTGCGTCTAGAATTAATTCTGCCTGTTTAGAATTGATAAGTGGATCATGTGATAAGAAGTGTTGGACTGCTCTAAATCCCACATTGTGGGGTATTGGGGTATATAATGAATTTACGTATAAAGAAACCCACTGGTATGTGGGTTTCCAGGTGTAGCTTTGAGAGTGTCAAGGAGATGGGTTCAATCATGTATATACGTGGCTAAATTTTGTGCTAGAGGTTGTAAGAAGTGGTCAATATAGATGGAGAAAAATAGATGAATAGATTGACACTGCCTGCACAAAAGAGAGAGAGACCGCTTGACACTGCCTGCACAGAGAGAGACCGCTTGACACTGCCTGCACAGAGAGAGACCGCTTGACACTGCCTGCACAGAGAGAGACCGCTTGACACTGCCTGCACAGAGAGAGACTGCTTGACACTGCCTGCACTGAAAGAGAGAGACCGCTTGACAATGCCTGCACAGAGAGAGAGAGACCGCTTGACACTGCCTGCACAGAGAGAGAGAGAGACCGCTTGACACTGCCTGCACAGAGAGAGAGAGAGACCGCTTGACACAGCTTGCACAGAGAGAGAGAGACCGCTTGACACTGCCTGCACAGAGAGAGAGAGAGACCACTTGACAATGCCTGCACAGAGAGAGACCACTTGACAACTCGCTGCACAGAGAGACCGCTTGACACTGCTTGCACAGAGAGAGAGACCGCTGATACTGCCTGCACAGAAAGAGAGAGAGACCGCTTGACACTGCCTGCACAGAAAGAGAGAGAGACCGCTTGACACTGCCTGCACAGAGAGAGACCGCTTGACACTGCCTGCACAGAGAGAGACCACTTGACACTGCCTGCACAGAGAGAGACTGCTTGACATTGCCTGCACAGAGAGAGACCACTTGACACTGCTTGTACAGAGAGAGACCATTGACACTGCCTGCACAGAGAGAGACCACATGACACTGCCTGCACAGAGAGAGACCACTTGACACTGCTTGTATGGAGAGAGACCACTGATACTGCCTGCACAGAGAGAGACCGCTTGACACTGCTTGCACAGAGATAGAGACCACTTGACACTGCCTGCACAGAAAGAGACCAATTGACACTGCCTGCACAGAGAGAGACCTCTTGACACTGCCTGCACAGAGAGAGAGACCGCTTGACACTGCCTGCACAGAGAGAAACCACTTGACACTGCCTGCACAGAGAGAGACCGATTGACACTGCCTGCACAGAGAGAGAGACCGCTTGACACTGCCTGCACAGAGAGAGACCACTTGACACTGCCTGCACAGAGAGAGACCGATTGACACTGCCTGCCACAGAGAGAGAGACCTCTTGACACTGCCTGAACAGAGAGAGAGACCGCTTGACACTGCCTGCACAGGGAGAGACTGCTTGACACTGCCTGCACAGAGAGAGACCACTTGACACTGCATGCACAGAGAGAGACCACTTGACACTGCTTGCACAGAGAGAGACCACTGGACACTGCTTGCACAGAGAGACCGCTTGACACTGCCTGCAAAGAGAGAGAGACCACTTGACACTGCTTGCACAGAGAGTGACCACTTGACACTGCTTGCACAGAGAGAGACCGCTTGACACTGCTGCACAGAGAGAGACTGCTTGACACTGCTTGCACAGAGAGAGAGACCGCTTGACACTGCCTGCACAGAGAGAGAGACCGCTTGACACTGCCTGCACAGAGAGAGACCGCTTGACACTGCCTGCACAGAGAGAGACCACTTGAAGGAAGCAATAATACAGTATAAAAGTTCCATTTTAATAGAAAACATGATTAAAAAATTGTAACAATGTCACATACAGTTGCAATTTGAAAACGGAAGCAATGAATACAACCAGTTAGATTACAACTCGTAGTGGGATAGACACAAATAGAGCTTGAATTCTTGACCGGTTTCGCAGTTTTACCGCTTCCTCAGGAGAGCAATATCTGTGGTACAACATACAGTAATTGTGGTAAATACAATCATACAGAGGTTATACAGAAGCATAAACATAAAAAAGCAGCAAGAACATTAGACGATACATTGTAAAATTATGTACAATATGGATAGAAGAAGGATGAGCTCACCCGTTCTATGGTTGCCTGTGGGTATGCATGGCCCCAAGTAGTTCCCCCTGCGGCGAACACAGGGGATGACTAAACAGACCCTGAGTAGATAAATTTTTGTATAATGAGAAAAGGTAAATAAGAAGGGCTGAGGAATCAATCAAAAGAAGGAGTAGGATGGGGGGTGCCAGTGGTGTATCTCTAAGATGAACCAGTGTGCAAAAAAGGGGGAAAAAAAAAAAAGGGAAGAGGGGGGGGGAGAAAGGGGGGGGGGGAGGGGGGGAAAAAAGGGGGGGGGAGGGAAAGGGGGAAGGGGGGGAGGGGGGAGGGGGAGGGCGAAGGGAGGGGAAGGGGGAGGAGGGGGTAAAGGGAAGAAAGGGGGGGAGAAAGGGGGGGAGGGGAGGGGGGGAGAGGGGGGGGGGAAAGGGAAAAAGGGGGGGGGGGAAAGGGGGGGGGCAGCGGGGAAGGGGGGGAAAGGGGAAAGGGGAAAAACCGTTGGGGTCGGTGAAAGGAACCCTACTAGTGGGGTGTGTGGAGGAAGGTTAGAGGAAATTGCACACACAGATATAGGACTGGCACTCACCCCTAAAGTACTTGTATATGCATGACTTGAATGAGGACCGAGTGAAGAAAATCATATGGTGGATGAATTGAGGCCACTGGTCACTGTTGGGTAGTAAAGAGGTCCCCCCAAAATAGACTGGAATAATTAGTATGAGGAGAAGTTGCAATGGCAGCTGTAAAAAACATGATAATAAAATCATATGGATATTAACTCATCAGTCATAGAACCAGTTAGCTAAGGTTCAAATTACAGACTGACAGGTGAAAATAACAAGGTGATGGAAATAGTGCTGAGATAGCAAGATGAATGGGTATACAGGGGACATGCTGTAAGCACGGTCTATAGGGATAACTATTCAGCACAGAGTGTAAGCTGAAAAGAAAATCTGCCTCAAAGTAAAAGGGAGGGGGGCAACAGCACTTACCACAGTAGTGGTCCTCAGTTAACCAGCGTGCAGGGGCTGTAGGCTCAAATAGCGGCCATAACCGGCCGCTATAAGAGCACCCCAACCCGGAAGTCAGGGACGGCACGGAGGGCGGTCCCTGACGTCACCGGGTCTGCTCGCCCGCACTGCGCAGGTGCAGTGTCAGCTGCTACTGCGCAAGCGCGCGCTCCTGTCAAAGGGAATCGAGTTCCCAGGCATGGAGACGCAAGCAGCTAAAGGCTGCCAGGGCGGGCATGTGTCCGCCACAGAAAGAGGGCTCGGGGCAAGGCAAAGCCACAGGAACCTGACGGGGGAGAAAGAAATACATCCTTATACAGCAAAAACGTCATGAGGCAATACAATTAAAAATAAAGACTCGGGGGCCCCCGATGCTGCCTCCTCCTATGCTTGCGCAGCAGGGACAATTCCCTCTACCCTCCCTGCATCTAACAGGTTTGATGGCCCAGTTACCCCCAAACCTACTTCTTCAACCAAGTCCTTCCGGTTACGATCCCGGAGATTCCCAGATCTTAATACCTGTCCTGAGATTTGGGCTTTTTTGCGGGCGACCATAAGTGACCTCAAGAAACAAAAATGGCCTGACTTTCCCTCAAACCTTGACCCCAGTCAGATTCGAGCTCTTCGATCATTGCAACAACGTCCTGATGTTGTTATTAAACAATCGGACAAGGGCGGAAATATTGTTTTGATGACTAATCACCAATACGAATCTATGTGCCTTGCTATCCTTAGTAACAAACAATGGTACAGACCCATTCCTCCCACTCACATATCTTCCTTTGCACAGGAACTCCGGGCTCTTTGCACTGAGGCCTACTTAGTGGGCCTCATTGACAAAGACACCCTAGAGTTCTTGGTCCCCAAATTTCCCTGCACCCCTACCTTTTACTCCTTACCCAAGACTCATAAAGCGGCGCGGATTCCGCCGGGAAGACCTATTGTGTCTGGGATAGGCTCCCTAACAGATAATGCGAGCAAATTTGTTGACGCTTTCCTAATGCCCCATGTTCGCAGCCTTCCATCTTACATCAGAGACACCACCGACCTATTGCAACGCCTCGAGGGAATCCAGGTCCCTCCTGACGCCCTGCTCGTGGCTGTTGATATTGAGGCCCTTTACTCCAGTATCCCCCACGAGCAGGGCGTACGGATGGCTGGTTCCTTCTTGGCTGAACAAGACACCACTACTTGGCCCTTGAATCAGTTTATACTGACGCTACTATACTTTATACTAACAAAAAACTTCTTCATTTTCAATGACCAACTATTTTTACAAATACAAGGTGTTGCAATGGGGACGTCATGTGCCCCAGCATATGCAAATTTATATCTAGGTGGCTGGGAGCGTTTTATCTATGCCCATGAACAATATATAGAATTTCTGGGACAATATTCTCCTATGGTACCGTTTTATTGATGATTTATTCATGGTCTGGACGGGGTCCTAGAGTCAAACTGTTACAATTCTTACATCTATTGGATAAGGACGACTTAAACCTTAAATTCACTTTCAAAATCGAGACCGAGCAAATCCCCTTTCTAGATCTACTGATCATTAAACAACCCCGACGAACGTTGGGCACCGATCTCTACAGGAAACCCACGGCTGGGAACACCTTACTGTTTGCCACCAGTGCTCACCCCAAGTCCCTGGTACGGAGCATTCCCTATGCCCAATACCTGCGGTTACGCAGGAATTGTACACATCATAGTGATTTTTTACGTCAAGCTCAGGCATTACGCGAACGCCTCTTACGACGGGGTTACTCTGCTACCAACTTGCGTAAAGCCTTTAACAAGTCCCTATCACATCCACGGACTTCTTTACTATTCAAAAACAATAAACCTTCCCCCCCCTTAGAAACTGTTAAACTGATTACGACCTACTCTGTACACCACAGTATATTTCGCAACATCTTAACGAAACACTGGCACCTATTGGCTGACCATCATGTATTAACCAATTACATTAGACACACGCCGGAAGTGGTTTTCCGTAGAGCATGGTCACTACGTGACCAACTAACCGCCAGTCATTATAATCCTATTAGACCTACTAGGGGTGGCCCCAACGGCACCTTCCAATGTGGAGAGTGTCCCAGGTGCCCTTGGATCCTTGAAAGTAGAACTGTGGTCCTACCTAACGGCGAGACTCTGGTCCCACGGACCTTCGCCGATTGTAGTACAAAAGGGGTAGTTTACCTTATGAACTGTGCCTGTAAAGCCTTCTACGTGGGCAAAACAATTAGGGAACTGAGACAGAGAATTGGGGACCACTTGTATGACTCAGAAAATGGCAAACTAACCACCATCGGCCGACACATCGGCCTTCATCATAGATTTGACAACTCCGTGGTTAAATTCCTAGTATTAGAGGTGGTCAAACCCAATCCCAGGGGTGGCGATTGGGATCGCTCAATACTACAGAGAGAGTCCCTGTGGATTGAGCGGCTCAACGCCACTATTCCCCCTGGCCTAAACGAATCTGTGTCCTATAGGGCCTTTTTATGAGGTCCTTATATGGTCTTGGTATTTCCCCCCCCCCTTCCTTCCCCCCCCTCCCCCTTTTTCCCCCCTTCCCCTTCCTCCTTTTTTCCCCCTCCTTGGTCTTCCCCGTCCCCTTCCTTCCCCCCTCCCTCCCCCCCTCCTCCCCCTTTTTTTCCCCCTGTCCCTCCCCCTTCCCTCCCCCCCCCCTTTTTTCTCCCTCCCCCTTTTCCTTCCCCCCTTGGCCCCCCCCCCCCCCCGCCCTCTGCACTACTGGGTCCCAACATGCCCTATGATGCCTTTCCACTGTAGGTGAATGCCTATGGTCTGTTGTTATTGACTGTCCATTGTCTAGATTTAATATCACATATTGTCTGTTTGGTTACACTCATGTTTATTTTTAATTGTATTGCCTCATGACGTTTTTGCTGTATAAGGATGTATTTCTTTCCTCCCCCGTCAGGTTCCTGTGGCTTTGCCTTGCCCCGAGCCCTCTTTCTGTGGCGGACACATGCCCGCCCTGGCAGCCTTTAGCTGCTTGCGTCTCCATGCCTGGAACTCGATTCCCTTTGACAGGAGCGCGCGCTTGCGCAGTAGCAGCTGACACTGCACCTGCGCAGTGCGGGCGAGCAGACCCAGTGACGTCAGGGACTGCCCTCCGTGCCGTCCCTGACTTCCGGGTTGGGGGTGCTCTTATAGTGGCCGGTTATGGCCGCTATTTGAGCCTACAGCCCCTGCACGCTGGTTAACTGAGGACCACTACTGTGGTAAGTGCTGTTGCCCCCCTCCCTTTTACTTTGAGGCAGATTTTCTTTTCAGCTTACACTCTGTGCTGAATAGTTATCCCTATAGACCGTGCTTACAGCATGTCCCCTGTATACCCATTCATGTTGCTATCTCAGCACTATTTCCATCACCTTGCTATTTTCACCTGTCAGTCTGTAATTTGAACCTTAGCTAACTGGTTCTATGACTGATGAGTTAATATCCATATGATTTTATTATCATGTTTTTTACAGCTGCCATTGCAACTTCTCCTTGGGCATACTAATTATTCCAGTCTATTTTGGGGGGACCCTCTTTACTACCCAACAGTGACCAGTGGCCTCAATTCATCCACCGTATGATTTTCTTCACTCGGTCCTCATTCAAGTCCATGCATATACAAGTACTTTAGGGGTGAGTGCCAGTCCTATATCTGTGTGTGCAATTTCCTCTAACCTTCCTCCACACACCCCACTAGTAGGGTTCCTTTCACCGACCCCACGGTTTTTCCCCTTTCCCCTTTCCCCCCCCTTCCCCGCTGCCCCCCCTCCCCCCCCCTTTTTCCCTCCCCCCCCTTCCCCCCCCCCCTCTCCCCTTTCTCCCCCCCCCCTTTCTTCCCCTTTCCCCCCCTCCTCCCCCTTTCCCTCCCTTCGCCCTCCCCCCTCCCTTCCCCTTTCCCTCCCCCCCCCCTTTTTCCCCCCTTCCCCCCCCCCTTCTCCCCCCCCCCCCTTTCTCCCCCCCCCCCTCTTCCCTTTTTTTTTTTTTTGGACGACAGTGGCAGCCACCTGCGACCTCCCTCTACCTCATGCTCTCTGCTTTTGTATAAGATATTTGGGATGATGGTACATGTACTTGTTTATATCTTTTTGATCTAAAAACGCTCCCCCTTCCCATAGAGACCACTTGACACTGCTTGCACAGAGAGAGACCACTTGACACTGCTTGCACAGAAAGAGACCGCTGGACACTGCTTGCACAGAGAGAGACCGCTTGACACTGCCTACATAGAGAGAGAGACCACTTGACACTGCTTGCACAGAGAGTGACCACTTGACACTGCTTGCACAGAGAGAGACCACTTGACACTGCTTGTACAGAGAGAGACTGCTTGACACTGCTTGCACAGAGAGAGAGACCGCTTGACACTTCCTGCACAGAAAGAGAGAGAGAGACCGCTTGACACTGCCTGCACAGAGAGAGAACGCTTGACACTGCCTGCACAGAGAGAGAGACCATTTGACACTGCCTGCAGAGAGAGAGACCGCTTGACACTGCCTGAACAGAGAGAGACCGCTTGACACTGTCTGCACAGAGAGAGAGAGACCGCTTGACACTGCCTGCACAGAGAGAGAACGCTTGACACTGCCTGCACAGAGAGAGAGACCATTTGACACTGCCTGCAGAGAGAGAGACCGCTTGACACTGCCTGAACAGAGAGAGACCGCTTGACACTGTCTGCACAGAGAGAGAGAGAGACCGCTTGACACTGCCTGCACAGAAAGAGAGAGAGACCGCTTGACACTTAGGGTGCCCACGTGTCCCGGATTGCCCGGGACAATCCCGCAATTAGCAAGTCTGTCCCGGTTCCCGGGCACCTTCATTCCGGGACAATACAGTGTCCTGGAATGATACTGACAGAGTGAGCAAACCCCGCTATAGCGCTGGTGCTCACTCTGCCTCCACCTCCACCTGATACTCTATTGGCCACTGGTTGCTACAGCCGCCTGGCGTGTAGCAACCAGTGACGTAATAGATGCGACTCCCTGCTCAGCACTTAAAGCGGAGGAGGAGTTAACGTCCTCCTCCTCCGCACCTAGTGCTCTCCACCACGCTGGACGCTCTCCCACCTCTTCTATCTTCTGGCAAGTGACACTGCATCTGGGCTAGGTGTCAGTGGGGCATCCCAAAGAAGAGTCTCTGCTACCTCATTTCCAGTCTCCACAGGGATCTCTACTGGGACCATTCACAGCATGGAGCAGCTGACACCAGCGATGTTCCCCGATCAGTGTGATCGCACAGTGAGTGTTATTCTAGTAGGGGGGAGCTGCCAGCCTCTGCCCACACCATAAGGAGAATCGCCGGGGACACTCTGGATTGTCAGAGAGAGTTGTAGGAGTTCTATAAAGCTGTCTGTTAGATGGATGAGCCTGTGCCTCCTTGTCAGTCCATTTCTTCACCTCCCCCCTCCCTAACCTGCCCGCTTGGAATGCTCCGCGGTGGCCATGCTAGAGCCGTGCTACAAGAATCATAAATCACTGTGAGAGGACAATGAACAAGTGCGGGAGGGAGAGGGAAATGTACAGCTGTCAGTGTGTTTGTACATGTCTACTGCCTGTGTGTGCTACACTGAGACATGGGACAACACTGGCTATGTGCAGAGAGACTGCTCACCCACTCACAGCATGTCACTGTACACAGAGAGACAGTCCCTGACCTGGAGACCAGTCCCTCTCCTTCACCCTCTACTGTGTATGGCATCTCCCTGATTAATAGGGACAGTCCCTGTTTTATAAACCAGCCCCTTTGTCCTTTTATTGTCTTCTGTCCCTCTACCAAGTGTAACTATCATAGCAGTCCCCGATGTACAGTGAAGGTCCATGTTATAGACAGTCTATTAAAGAAATGGTCCTTATTATCCACTTGCTCTCTGAAAGATTTACCCCTCCTTAATGACCAGGCCATTTTTTGCAAAAAGTCACTGCATTATTTTAACTGAAAATTGCGCAGTCATGCAATGCTGTAACCAAATAAAAATAAAAGATGTCCCTTTTGGTACCACAAATAGAGGTTTATTTTGGTGGTATTTGATCACCTCTGCAGTTTTCATTTTTTACACAATAAACAAAAAAAGAGTGACAATTTTGAAAAAAATATATATATATTTTTTTACTTTCTGCTATAAAACATCCAATAAAAAAATTGAAAAAAATCTAATTTCTTCATCAATTTAGGCCTATATATATGTATGCTACATATTTCTGGTAAAAAAAATCCTAATAAGCGTATATTGATTGGTTTGCGCCTATATGTTTATAGCATCTACATGGAACATTTATGGAATTTGTATTTATTTTTCTTCTACTTGTAATGGTGGCAAACAGCAACTTATAACGGGACTGCGATGTTGCAGTGGACAAATTGGACACACTGCATCTGGTGTCAAGTGACAAGCTCAGGGCTCCCACTGATTCTGCATTATGGTGAGTTGAACTATTTCATTATATATTACAACGTAGTCATAGAAATAATGTGATTTAATCATCCTGACACCATATCAAGCATGGTGTCAGGATAATTAAAGTGCTAACACTAGCCATTCACCCGACAAATCACCCGCTGCCAAATTCCCCATCAACTCCCGAGACTACATACCACCTCCACCTCGCACACCACCACCCATCCGCCAGTTGCCTCCACCCCCCAGTCATTGGCAAAAAATTGTTCCACGAAACAGGTCCCTCAAGAAGGGAGGGGGTGTCCCTGAAGGGCAGTTTGGAAATGTGGTCACCCTATTGACACTGCCTGCACAGAGAGAGACCGCTTGACACTGCCTGCATAGAGAGAGAGAGACCTATTGACACTGCCTGTACAGGGAGAGAGACTGCTCCTCATTGCCCGCAATGTGAAGGGGTCACTTTTTGTGGGGGTGAAAGAGTCCCAGCCATGAGAATACAGTGATCACTGCTGGCAGCTATAGCAGCCAGCAGTGATCGCCAAAAAAAAAAAAAGAGAAAAAAAGAAAGACACGCTGGTTGTACCGAAGTCAGTTCATAGATTGAATTCTGTACAACCAGTCTGCACATAGATAGATCAAAATTCTGCTGGTTCAGCAGAAAATTCAATCTGTCTATGGTGGCCTAAGTCCATCAGCCTTTGGGTTTAATAATATCCTCAAATCTTCTGAAAGGGGTGCTCCACTTAGGTGTAGAAATTCACTTTGAACTCCACCTTATTTCCAGAACTCTTTAGGTATTAGATGTGCAAGCAATAAGGTGAGAGCACATCAAATACCTACAGAGAGTAATGGAAATTAGGTGGAGTTCAAAGTGAACCGTGCCATTACCTGGAGGGATTGGCATTTAGGGGGTTAAAACAGGCAGGGAGGAAATGTGATATCACCTCCTCTGTCTATCACTTTTCAGTGGAGTGGTAGTGCCTGCTGAGTGACTACATACCTTTGGGCTCACACTGGTGTAATGGCGGGTTTCCTTAGCCATAGTCCCTCAGACTTCTTTTAGGTTGCACATTTTTGTTGCATTTTCTGGAATTGCACCAAAGATGCAGCATGCAGGACACTTTAAGAACATGCAGTAAAAATTTACTTTGTGCACTTTGAGAACATGCAGTAAAAATGTGCAACCTAAAAGAATGAGACCAGGGGCAACATGCAGGAAGTATGCCAGTACACCAGTACTGCAGCCAAACTGCAGCATGCCAGTGTGAGCCCACATCATAACACCTAGGAGGGCAAGGTAGTGTCACAGACTGCTAGAAAAGAAAAACTCTTTAGCTGCAGAGAGGGGGAGGGAGGAGGAGCTCACTTACTTGGGGGTCCCCGCCTCCCAGGAGCCAAGAGACTCACTGGATTCCAGCCGACTGCTCAGATTTAACTTTTCCGCCCACACATCCTCTTCGCAGACAGCACACTGGCTGCCCAGAGTGTGGGCGGGGAAAGAGAGAGCAGGTCCAGCCTCTGCCAGCCAATCGTGTGGAGGAGGGAGGGGCTGGGCTCTGTAACACAGACTGTCGGCCCTGAGACAGAGAAGACATCGCTGGCTCACAGTACTGGATAAAACTGCGCATGTGCGGTTCTGAGCTGGCGACACAGCGGCCTTTGTAGAGCATATCAGAGCGGCCCGGGCGGCAATTGCATCCCTGCCCCCTGGCCCAGCCCCTATGCATAGTAGGTGAGGTTGAAAAAAGATACAAGTCCTTCATTTGCTGTTTTTCCTGCCTATATTTTTGTTTTTTTGGGCACAGGTTCCAAAATTCAAGTGATTTGCAGAGATCTTTGTATGGACTATATACTGTATATCACTTGAGTGCTTTACTTGATGTTCTTTATTTGGTGTGTGTATTCAGGATTTTAGGATTTTTTTCTTTTTACCTTTTTACATTACTTTTTGAGATGGGAATGAGGGACACCTATGTAGGCATAGGCCCCCCCCCCCCCCCCATACCCTATTAGAGGAGAATTCTACAAAGAAAATGATTGATTAAACCTACAAATTATTTTTTTTTACCACTACTATTCCTTTATACTGGCTTTTGAAATTGACAGATACAGCCGCTTAGAAATTGGATAAAAGGTTTAGCACTGGGAAATTAAATTGTGCATTTTATATACAACTATATCGATCGGATTAAAATGAGGGACAAATGAGGAGGAAAGAGCAACAGAGGGACTTTGTTCCAAATCAGGGAGTTTGGAACAAATCAGTTGGTACAAGTCTGGAGAACAGTCAATGGGGAGTGCAGGCTATCAAAGGGCTTGTCCAGTGGCGTTGCTAGGGGGGTGCGGTCTGCACCCAGGTGACACCTGCCGGAAGGGTGACATCCTCCCGAGGGTGGCCCTGACTCCCTGTGGCAGTTTTTTTTTTTTTTAGCCGGAACACCTCCGGCGCCGCGGCCACACCTGGCCTGCTGTGCTTTCCTCCTCCTACTGCATTGCTGAGCCTGACACATCTTCTCTGCCCAAGCGGCGCGGCTGCTGCTGCACACTGTGTCCTCTCCAGCTGCTGGGGACTGAGCTGCCCGCCCTGGCCCTGAGCTGGTGCAGTAATGGGCAGGGGGGTGGTGGATTGCGATGGGGGTGTCCTCTGCTGCCCAAACCTGAGGTGAGCGGCTGTGATAAGTGGGGGGGGGGGGGTTGATATGGTGTCCGTCCACCTGAGCCGCCCAGAGTTGGTGTGCTAACGGGGGGGGAAGGGGGTGTTGCTGAACACAGCTATAATATATATGTATATATAGTAGCTGGGCTGCCCACCCTAAGCTGGTCTACTAATGGGCTGTTGGAAGGGGGGAGGATGGGGGTGCAGCTGGATACAGCTATATTTTTTATATTGTTTGTTATATTGTTTTCTCTATGGCGCCACCAATTGTTTTCAACTTCATATTATTTTGCGTCAATTTCATGTCAGAGGTATGAGCGTTTGGTAAATATTTTATTTCACCTTCGTTCTTTCCCTATGTCCAGCATTCGCTCATTTTGCTATTTTCTTCTTACTATAGATTTCCATATTTATGACTGCTACTGATGAGTGGATAGACTCCACGAAACACGTAGAGCCTTGCCTTATGCTACACCATACAATCATGTGATTCTGAGATTCCACATCTATATTGCTATGATCTATTGCCATTTTTATTATGATGATTATGTTGATTGTGAACCCCTACATTTATATTACTATATACATATGTACTATTATCCTTATGGGGCGCACACACGGTCTGACTTTTCGGCTACAAAAGTCCGACGGACGCCGACGGACCAAATCCGGCGGACAATCCGATCATGTGTGGGCTTCCCCGGACTTTCAGCGGACTTTTCCGGTCGCAAATTTGACGGACTTTAGATTTGGAACTTGCTTCAAATCTTTACGTCGTAACTCCGCCGGACCCAGAAATCCGCTCGTCTGTATGCTAGTCCGACGGACAAAAGCTGACGCTAGGACAGCTATTGGCTACTGGCTATCAACTTCATTATTTTAGTCCGGTGTACGTCATCACGTACAAATCCGTCGGACTTTGGTGTGATCATGTGTAGGCAAGTCCGGCCGTTAGAAAGTCCTTTAAAGTCCGCCAAAAGTCCGTCGAAAGTCTGTCGAAAGTCTGTCGGACAGGCTGTCAGACTTTTGTAGCCAAAAAAGTCCGACCGTGTGTACGCCCCATTAGAATGGCTGTAAATTATGGTATTATTATGTTCAATAAATTGTCAAGGTGTTCCTTATCTCATCATGTTACTTCGTTACTATCTCTTATTTTATATATATCTCTGTGGAATATACCATCATGTGACTTTTAGTATTTTCGCTGTGCTTCAATTAAAGTCCCAACCTTCTTTTCTTTTTTCACTTATGGTTCAACAGTAGGGATGGAGGCGAATGACTTTACCCTTTCATTTGCCTCATATAAAGTCCCAACAATCCCCTTCCCCTCTCTCCCCTTGTTTATGTACCTATGGGTTTTGTTGGATGTGCAGGAATGATCCTTCTCCTTGTTTGCATATTTCAGAGGAAATTGAGATATTCACGTATTTATTTCCTTGGTGAGTCAGTCTATTTCTTCTACTCCTCTTTGTTTCGGCCTCCCATCTTTTTTTCTTGTGCTGTTAGCACTTCACGAGCACTTCATTGAGGGTCACAGATCATCCCCATCTATTCTGATTTTCATGGCAGTTTCTGTCGGCTTTCGTTCTTTACTTTTCGACCTTAGTATCCTCCTTTTACCTTGATAATCCTCTTGGTACTACCGGCTCCTCCTGAGCTCTCAGGAGTGAAATGGCCCACAGAGTAAAGAGTAATGACCTTCTTCTTTTTGCTTGGTGTCCATCCTCTGAGGAAAAGGCTTCTACAACAGCGGTCTGCTATGCAGTGCATTGAAACATCCCCTTTTAGCAGGCCTACATTTACAGCCATGTCTCCTCCTTCTTTCTACGACTCCCCTCTGAGGATTCAGTCACACAAACCTTCCCAAATTCAGGCTTTGTCTGCTGTGCTGCCTGCCTCTTTAGATAACTCATAGTGCTCTGGGAATTTATTTTTCGATGTTTATTGACAACAGAAAAATTGTATATGTATAATATCGATACAATGCATTAAGACGGTCTTTACAAGAATGACAACTACCTGAGTTTTTTTTTCATATATATAATTGTAGTTTGTATTAAAGTTTCATCCAAAAACAGTATACAGTACAAGACAACTACCCCCCTGATTTTTCTTTATAATTGCAGTTTTTATTAAAGTTTTGTGTAAAAACTATACAAAACAGGACAACTACCAGAGTTTTTTATTTTATAAATTGTAGTTTTTATTAAAGCTTTATTTAAAAATAGTATACAAAACCAGACAACTACCCCAGTTTTTGCTTTATAAATGTAGTTTTTTTTAAAGATGTATCTAAAAACAGAGTACAAAGCAGGGCAGCTACAGCAGTTTATAACTAGCTTTTGCAGTAAGGTGCACATGGAAGGGCTTTGCACGAATCTCATTGTAAGAGATTCTTGTAAATTATTACGTAGGGTGTACACTCACCCGGTGAGGTGAAAATTGGGTGTCAAATATGGTGTACTCTCACCTGGGCAGGTGAAATTTGGGCTCTATGTACAGTGTACACTCACCTGGAGAAGTGAAGATTGGGCGCCCTGTATGCTTTACACCTGTACATTCACCAGAGGAGGTGAAGATAGAGCTCTATGTATGGTGTACCTTCACCCGGGAGGTGAAGTTTGGGAACTATGTAAGGTGTACACTCCCATAGGGAGGTGAAGATTGGGTGCCATGTATTGTGTACATTCACTGAAGAGGTGAAGTCTGGTCTCTATGCATGGTGTACACTTATCTGGGGAGGTGAAGATTGGGTTCTGTGTATGGTGTACACTCACCCAGGGAGCTGAAGATTGAGCTTTATGGATGGAAGTCCCACCCCCTGGGACGCAAGGCATACGGAACCACGTGACTAACGTGACGTTACCCGCATCTATCTTTGATCCTCGTGGATTTTGTTTTATCTGTCTGCCTTGTGACCTAGCACTGGGAAACAGTGCTATACTTGTAAGTGCAAACTTTTTACTTAAATAAATGTTCTTATCAAAACAGAGAGCACTATATTTTACTGCTTTTATTAAATGTACCTGTGAGCCGGAGTTCATGTTAAGAGCGCAAGTGATCCTTTTATCACCAGAGTACACTCCTCTCCAGCGTTCAGCATATTCTGTGATCTTGCCTTTCTACCCTTCAGAGGGAAATGTCTGTGTGACCTGTCTGATTTATCAGGGGTCCATTAATTGGGGTGAGCTGCTAGGAATATCACCGGTGGAGGTTGTCACATGATCACCTTGTGTCTCATCTAAAGAAGCAATACTTTGGACACTCTGTGGTGCTCATGTGTTTTTATTATTCATTCCATTATGAACTTTATGGACTTTATGATTCATATGTGATTTTTTTTTATGGTTCTATGTGTTTTTTGCTCTGCACTGCTTTTTTAATTTATCGTGATTTGGGACTTGATATTTTGATCCTCAGTGTTCAGCTGCTGGTTTTAATTGCGCTGATTGATTTGTACTGTTTATGGATGGTATACACTCACCCAGGGAGGTGAAGATTGGGTGCTATCTATGGTGTACACTCAGTAGGAAAGATGAAGATTTGATGCCATGTATGGTGTACACTCACCCAGGTAGGTGAAGTTTGGGCTCTATATATAGTGTACCTTCACCTGGGGAGTTGAAGTTTGGGTGCCATGTAGGGTTGCCACCTCATCCCTTTAAACCCAAACACTTATGAGTTACACAGGTTCTGACGCTAATTAAATTCAGATAAGGCAACAAGTGAGTTTAATTACCACCTTAATCAGCCACAGAACCTGTGTAATTAATATGTGTTTGGGTTTAGAGGGATGAGGTGGCAATGCTAGTGCCATGTAAGGTGTACATTCACCCAGAGAGGTGAAGATTGGGCTCTATAGATGGTATACACTTAGCAGAGAAGATGAAGATTGGGTGCCATGTATGGTGTACATTCACCCGGGGAGGTGAAGATTGGGTGTCATGTATGGTGTACGCTCACCCGGGGAGGTGAAGATTTGGTGCCATGTATAGTGTACGCTCACCTGGGAGGTGAAGATTGGGCTGTATGTAAGGTGTACACTCACTGGGGAGGTGAAGATTGAGTGCTATGTATGGTGTACACTCAACCAGGGATGTGAATATTGGGTGTCATGTATGGTGTACGCTCACCCGGGGAGGTGAAGATTTGGTGCCATGTATAGTGTACGCTCACCTGGGGAGGTGAAGATTGGGCTGTATGTAAGGTGTACACTCACTGGGGAGGTGAAGATTGAGTGCTATGTATAGTGTACAGTCCAGTCACCCGGGCAGATGAAGTATTGGCACTATGTATGGCGTAAACCCCCCAGGGGGGGAGTTGACGATTGGGCTCTATGTATGGTGTACATTCAACCAAGGAGGTGAAGTCATTGGGGAAGATTGGATTGGTATTAGACGGGGACGTTATTTCCTGCAGCTTTAGCTCCATCCTGAGAGGTAAGGTGAAGGACAGATCCACCCTGAGGGGGAATTCCTGGAATGTCGTCGAAATGAACTCTTGAAAAACAGAATAAGAAAAAAAGTATTATATGTTCATTACCCCGACAGGTCAGTGCAGATCCAAATACTATATATACACTCTTCTCTATCAGTATAGATAGTATAGATACTGTATTTACACTCCCCCTCTGTCAGTGTAAATCTATATACTATATATACACAGATTCTTATACAACATATACATTCCTGTCAGTATAGATCTCTATATTTTATATAAGCACAGATCCATACACAATATATACAGTACATACCCTCTGTTTATATACTGTATTGGCAAGAATGCAAACCAATGGTGTCTGGCTCTTCGAAGCAAGGGTCTTGTTTGGTGTAGGAGGGAATGAGGAGAGCTAATTTTGAGCAAGAAAAAAAACAATTGCGATACGTTTGTCACAGCCTGCCATACCTCTGGCTACCAGTAGAGAGAGAGAGAGAGACTTCACTCAAATCTAGCTGGCTGACTACACATGGGCAGATACAAATCTTACATACAATCTGGTATTCTTAAAGGGTGGGGTTAGAACCCTTGTGTTATCACTTTTTCCATTGCCCACACACAGACCCATCCGCACACCAGACACACAATGAATGGCCTGGTTGGGAAGAGAGGCTCTACCCTCTGGAGTGGCTGGAGGTTATATGGACCAGCCAGTTCTGATGGGAGGAGAGGTTCTACCAACCCCCCCCCCCCAGTGCTGCAGTACTGATCACTCAGTGTGCTCATGCATGATGGAATCATAGTAAATTGTGTTTACTATGCTTCGGTTTGTGAATGTACAGGAAGCTGCTCAGCACAGAGCATTTCACTTTCATTCACTGTCCAGTGAAGCTGAGGCTGCAGAGACAATGAACTGGGGAATTTCTGTCCTTAGTCCCTTTCTCTGTCTCAAAAGTGAGACATCAGGGGTCTCTTTAGACCCCTGATATTTTACCAAAGCCCCCCAACGGTGCTCCTAAAAATATTGCAAAACATAATTAAAAAATAAAATTGTAAAAAGTAATACAAAAAAAATTCATACAAATAAAACCATACTGACACCTTCCTCTGCCCTACTGACACCAATCTCTGCCCTAGTGACACCATCCATTGCTTTACTGATACCGTCTTCTGCCCTTCTGACACACCCACTGCTCTACTGACTGACACCATCCACTGCCCTACTGACACTGTCCATGTTTTAATACATTTTAAAATGTTTGTTTACATTTATTTATAAGAGTGTGTGTGTCTGTGTGTGTTTGTGTATTTACAGTATATACAGTATCTCACAAAAGTGAGTACACCCCTCACATTTTTGTAAATATTTTATTCTATCTTTTCATGTGACAACACTGAAGAAATTACACTTTGCTACAATGTAAAGTAGTGAGTGTACAGCTTGTATAACAGTGTAAATTTGCTGTCCCCTCAAAATAACTCAACACACAGCCATTCATGTCTAAACCGCTGGCAACATTCCTGCATTCCTACTTTGAATGCACTCACCGAATGGCCTCACCCCCCAGGGTACTGCACGTTCACAGTATCTGCCACTGTGTAGCAATTCCTGGAGCCCCTGGACCGTGCTTATGGCGTTTGGCGATGTTATTATTTGTTTTCCATGTATGAAAGAGAAGGGATGCCCATAGTGTGAATCCGTATTAAAATATGTTTATTTATTAAAGTGGAGTTCCACCCACTTTTACAACTCTTCAGCATCCCTCACTAAACTGTGCACTGTAAACGAATTGGATATTTTAAAAAAAATTTTCTCAGCACCTACTGTATATCTGCTGTATTCATTTTTCACTTCCTCCTCCCTGGCCGTGGCCCATTGCATCATTTCCTGTTTGCAATGCCTTCTGGGAAGGGGCGGCAACTTCCTCTGACACTGCCATTGCTATGGAAACCTGACCTGAAACCTATTACACTGCTTGTGCTGCACTGAGCATGTGCGAGATCTGCAAGGATTTGATCCAGTAAAAAATACAGTCTGGCTTCAGATGCCCACACTTAAGATGGCCACGGCCTGCTGTAAGTTTATAAAATAACAAACTACTGCTATAAACTAATAAAACAGACCTTAGTTTACAGACTAACTTTACTAGAATACATTAAGCTTGTGTATTATAGGGGTATTTTTATCTAAAAAGTATAATTTCGGCCGGAACACCCCTTTAAGAATAAGAAAATTACTCACATTTGGTATAGGTAAAACAAGCATGTAAACAATAGAAAGAAAATGGATGCCTTCAGAGTCTTGTTCTCGGCAGACCGGAAGTGACGCAAAGACGTTCGTAACCCCGCCCTACGTGTTTTGTCATACAGACGTCAACTGGAGCGTGACGCACAGATAAGGAGCATGAATCACTGGCTGTCACCTAATGAAGAAGTCTTTAGGATTCCACTTTTTAAGCAATCAATTTTCAGCAAGCACTGGACACTTTTTTAAGCACAAGTCACTAAATGTATGTTTTAATGTATTGCAAATAAGAATTTAATATTACTCTGGAAATTTTTTCTGATCATCATCACTACAAAAGGCCTAATCCAGGAGGGCAAATATTTCATACACTGGTCAGCACCTGCCAGAGGGTACAACACATACCCAATTGAAATAGCTCACTGTTTGGCACATATTTTTCATTTTTTCTACTTAAATTAATTCAATTCACTTTTTATTACTGGATTCACATTTATTATTATTATTATACAGGATTTATATAGCGCCGACAGTTTACGCAGAGCTTTACAACATGAGGGCAGTCAGTACAATTACAATACAATTCAATACAGGAGGAATCAGAGGGCCCTGCTCGTTAGAGCTTACAATCTAGGAGGGAGGGTCAAGTTATACAAAGGGTAATAGCTGTGAGGGATGAACTAATGGAGAAAATAGTGCAGTTGTTAGATGGAGGCAGGATAGGCTTCTCTGAAGAGGAAAGTTTTCAGGGCTGGCCTAAAAGTGGATACATTTGGAGACAGTCTGACAGATTGGGGTAGCGAATTCCAGAGGATGGGCGAGGCTCGGGAGAAGTCCTGGAGGCGGATATGGGAGGAGGTGATGAGGGAGCTAGAGAGCAGGAGGTCTTGGGAGGAACGGAGATGGCGATTAGGTTGGTATTTTGAGACTAGGCTAGTGATGTAACTGGGGGCAGAGTTGTGGATGGCTTTGTAACTTATTGTTAGTATTTTGAATTTAATTTGTTGGGCGAGTGGCAGCCAATGGAGGGATTGGCAGAGAGGGGTAGCAGACACTGATTGGTTTGTAAGGTGGATGAGTCTGACAGCAGCATTCATGATGGACTGAAGGGGTCATAGTCTATTTAAAGGTAAGCCAATGAGGAGTGAGTTGCAGTAGTCAAGGCGAGAGATAAACAGGGAGTGAATCAGATGTGTACATCTTTGATGTACACATTTTGATTTTAAATCTAGTATGTCAAACGCCTGCCAGAGGGTGTAACACACATTTTACTTTTTTTTTATGTTATATATTTATTGATCATTTATTCCACTTTTCATATACTTATTTGTGACACATTATCTGCACACCTCATCTCCTTTTTGTGTAATATGAATGCTGGCTCCATGCAGAGGATATAGCACTCCAACATATTTCACCATTCCACCACTTTTTTACATATGTCACTCCGAAAAACCAAATCAGCCCCATAACCCCTAGGATTTTTATTACCTCCAGCACAAAAATTGCCATTAGTCTAAGTATTGACTTTCACTGTAAGAAATGCTTTTTTGAATATCCCCTTGGTATGGTCCCTTTCCCCTATACTGTCCCATACCCATAATACACGCTCTGGCACACTGCAAAGGGTGCAAAGATAGCAGAATACCACAAAAGGGGAAATCGTATATTGCCTAATTAGAACAGCGCCACACCTACATCCTCTTTTCACCAATGCTGTAAATTAAGAATGCTTTCAGAAGCAGAAGTGTTAATAGTTTATTTTTATTAAATAATAAAATAGAAAGTAAATTAACAGAAGAGAAATCCAAATTGGTGTGACCGCCCTTTGCCTTCAAACCAGCATCAATTCTTCTAGGTACACTTACACACAGTTTTTGAAGGAACTTGGCAGGCTGGGTAGGCTGTTCAAAACATCTTGGAGGACCCACTACAGATCTTTTTTTTTTTAATTCAATATATTTTATTATTCTTAAATTTAGGTACAAAAAAAAGAAATTCCAATACAGTTTGATAACATACATTTCATCACCCAAAGACTTTCTTCTCCACAACTAGATACAGATTGCCTCCAAACTTTTAACCCCCTCTCCCCTCTCCTCTCCCCTCCCCTGCTCTGGAACCGACTATTGATGTCGCTTACATCTATCTCGGAACCAACTCCTAAACCAATCAGGCTCCTACCATCTCTGCGAACTTCAAATTAATCTTAAATGAGTGCCAGTCCTTCTATTTTCTCTCAAATCCCGCCCAACCCTCTTCTCCACTGAATCTCAGGTACTCCAAATTATAGATATCATCTACTCTATTGCTCCAGCTCCTCAACCTAGGGCTATCTGGATCTTGCCAATGTCTGGGGATTAAACTTTTGGCTGTGTTCAGGAGTGAGGGGACCAGGGTTTTCAAATATTGGTTAACTGGTGTCTTCGTCCGGTGGAATAAACCCTCCCACGGATCTTCTTGGACTTCCTCTTTTGTTATCTCTTTTATTTTCTGAATTATCTCTCTCCAAAATGGTCTAATTTTAGGACACGTCCACCAAATATGAGACATAGTTCCCCGTTCTCCACACCCCCTCCAGCAGCACTGCGAGGTCTCCGTTTGAAACTTGTGGGCTTTATCTGGAGTTATATACCACCGTGCTAAACATTAAAAATCTGATTTCTATCATATTGCTATCCTGTGACGATACAAACACCAAATTCATAATTTTTGTCATCTCTGACTCATTCACTTGTGACCCTAATTCCTCCTCCCACTTGCTGATGTATGGCGGCTTTCCCATCCCAGTTCCCTCTATTAAGATTTTATATATTACCAATACCCCCCTCTGTTATACAAGCTGTACACTCACTACTATACATTGTAGCAAAGTGTCATTTCTTCAGTGTTGTCATATGAAAAGATAGAATAAAATATTTACAAAAATGTGAGGGGTGTACTCACTTTTGTGAGATACTGTGTATATATATATATATATATATATATATATATATATATATATATATATATATATATATAAAGAAAAGAATAAATATATATATAGAAAGGAAAGAATTCAGATTTCAATTTTCACTCTTTGTTATAGTGCAGCCATTTGCTAAAATCATTTAAGTTCATTTTTTTCCTCATTAATGTACACACAGCACCCCATATTGACAAAAAAACACAGAATTGTTGACATTTTTGCAGATTTATTAAAAAAGAAAAACTGAAATATCACATGGTCCTAAGTATTCAGACCCTTTGCTATGACACTCATATATTTAACTCAGGTGCTGTCCATTTCTTCTGATCATCCTTGAGATGGTTCTACACCTTCATTTGAGTCCAGCTGTGTTTGATTATACTGATTGGACTTGATTAGGAAAGCCACACACCTGTCTATACAAGACCTTACAGCTCACAGTGATGGTCACAGCAAATGAGAATCATGAGGTCAAGGGAACTGCCTGAAGAGCTCAGAGACAGAATTGTGGCAAGGTACAGATCTGGCCAAGGTTACAAAAAAATTTCTGCTGCACTTAAGGTTCCTAAGAGCACAGTGGCCTGCATAATCCTTAAATGGAAGACGTTTGGGATGACCAAAACCCTTCCTAGAGCTGGCCATCTGGCCAAACTGAGCTATCGGGGTAGAAGAGCCTTGGTGTGAGAGGTAAAGAAGAACCCAAAGATCACTGTGGCTGAGCTCCAGAGATGCAGGAGATGGGAGAAAGTTGTAGAAAATCAACCATCACTGCAGCCCTCCACCAGTCGGGCCTTATGGTAGAGTGTATAGTGTAAAAAATGTAGCGCATAATGTGTATATTCATAATATGAAGAGAATCACAACAATGTAATTCTATCCAAAAAACATTAGTGATTCATGGAAATAATATTCATAAAGTCCATGAATGAATGAATAAGTGAAAAAATATATAATGTCCAACTGCATAAAAATATGGATGTAATCCACACGGAAGATGATATTCCAAGAGTTAATAAAGGATTGTGTAAATCCGTAAAAAGAAAACACATCAGCCAAACAGGGACATCATGGAAAGGATGGTATGTATAGACTCTTACCAGATCCTATGGACTCCCTTGTCAGCGACAGGGAGTCAAGAAAGCGATATGCCACCCAGGGCGTGAGGTAGGATATCCCAGCAGTTGAACCCTCCGGGATGGACTCTGTGTAGATCTCCAGAAGTCCCCAGGTAAGTCCTTGTAGTGGATGTCCAGAATGGGAATCCAGAGGATGAAATATCCCTCATGAGACTGGAGGGAACATTCACTCTCTTTCAGATGATATGTGGAAAGAAAAAACGCCTCCACATGGTGCAGATAAAAAGGGGATTTATTTTATTGCTAAAAAACTTTACAATAAAAACATGATCACAATGACATAAAAAAGAGCATGGGCAACAGGAAGGAAGGTAAATCGGTCCGACGCGTTTCGACCAAAAGGTCTTCTACTGGGGCATAAACCTTCTACTCCAGGTTGCCGATATTTATAGATAAAATAACTAATAAGGACCAATTGTAATGCAATAAAATCGAGCAGTTTCATTGGGTCAGTGTAGTCAGCTGATCGCCCTCTCAATGACACAACATGGAAAAAATTTCGTAATCCTATTGGACATATATGCTCAGCTGATCACACTCTGAGTGACACAAATCAAAATAGGCCAATCAAGTGAATCATAAGCCTAACAGATGGATTTAACCGCCAATGCTAAAGTTGGCTGCCAAGTCCAGCCTACTACTCAGGGACCTCCGCTGCTGACACCAGGTAATGGCGTCCTGCAGGAGAAGCATCACCCACCAATCCATATTGACGTGCTGTATGACAAGCAGACCCAACTGCCAATCAAAGGCTCCAAATAGTGGCGTGGTACTGTGTGTTTACTGGTACCCTTCTTGATCCCGGCTACATGTTCATTGACCCGGATGGAGAAAATCCTTTATTAACTCTTGGAATATCATCTTCCCTGTGGATTACATCCATATTTTTATGCAGTTGGACATTATATATTTTTTCACTTATTCATTCATTCATGGACTTTATGAATATTATTTCCATGATTCACTAATGTTTTTTGGATAGAATTACATTGTTGTGATTCTATTCATATTATGAATATACACATTATGCGCTACATTTTTTACACTATATATTTACTGTTTTTGTCACACTGTATGTAGCAGCTTCTTTTCCTTACTCACTTGTTAGTGCAGTGTTTTCCATATACCTTATGGTAGAGTGGCCCGACAGAAGCCTCTCCTCAGTGCAAGACACATGAAAGCCCCCATGGAGTTTGCTAAAAAACACCTGAAGGACTCCAAGATGGTGAGAAATAAGATTCTTTGGTCTGATGAGACCAAGATAGAACTTTTTGGACTTAATTCTAAGCGGTATGTGTGGAGAAAACCAGGCACTGTTTATCACCTGTCCAATACAGTCCCAACAGTGAAGCATGATGGTGGCAGCATCATGCTGTGGGGGTGTTTTTCAGCTGCAGGGACAGGACGACTGGTTCCAATCGAGGGAAAGATGAATGCAGCCAAGTACAGGGATATCCTGGATGAAAACCTTCTCCAGAGTGCTCAGGACTTCAGACTGGGCTGAAGGTTTACCTTCCAACAAGACAATGACCCTAAGCACACAGCTAAAATAACGAAGGAGTGGCTTCACAACAACTCCATGACTGTTCTTGAATGGCCCAGCCAGAGCCCTGACTTAAACCCAATTGAGCATCTCTGGAGAGACCTAAAAATGGCTGTCCACCAACGTTTACCATCCAACCTGACAGAACTGGAGAGGATCTGCAAGGAGGAATGGCAGAGGATCCCCAAATCCAGGTGTGAAAAACTTGTTGCATCTTTTCCAAAAAGACTCATGGCTGTATTAGATCAAAAGGGTTCTTCTACTAAATACTGAGCAAAGGGTCTGAATGCTTAGGATCATGTGATATTTCATTTTTTTCTGTTTTAATAAATCTGCAAAAATGTCAACAATTCTGTGTTTTTCTGTCAATATGGGGTGCTGTGTGTACATTAATGAGGAAAAAAATGAACTTAAATGATTTTAGCAAATGGCTGCAATATAACAAAGAGTGAAAAATTTAAGGGGGGTCTGAATACTTTCTGTCCCCACTGTATATATATATATATATATATATATATATATATATATATATATATATATATATATATAAACAATCCAGAGGGTGAGGTGCACTTCGGTCCCAGATGGTCGTGCTTAGCAATCAAGCCTTCCCACAGGCTTTAATATAGAAAAAAATCAAGTGGGATTGCTGCACAAACTGTATTTATTCAAAAGGATATCAATAAGACATCATAAAATCAGGCATACGTGATATTGATATTTAAACGTTTAAATATCAATATCATGTATGGCTGATTTTATGATGTCTTATTGATATCCTTTTGCATAAATACAGTTTGCGCAGCAATCCTACTTAAATTTTTATATATATATATATATATATATATATATATATATATATATATATATATATATATAGTGCTGTGCAAAAGTTTTAGGCTGGTGTGAAAAGATGCTGTAAATTAAGAATGCTTTCAGAAGTAGAAGTGTTAATAGTTTATTTTTATTAACCACTTAACAACCGGCCCATAGCCGAATGACGGCTTCAGGGCGGTTGCTTAACTCTGGGAGGACGTCATATGACGTCCTCCCGGATCTCCCCTCTCGCGCGCCCCCTGGGGCGCGCACCCGAGCACATCCGTGACCGCCGGGTCCAGAGGACCCGGCGCATCACGGATACCGGTAAATGGCCGCTGATCGCGGCCGTTTACCATGTGATCGCGCCGTCAAATGACGGCGCGATCACATGTAAACAGACCGGCGTCATCCGATGACGCCGGTTCCTCTCCTCCCCTCCTGTGTACCGATCAGTACACTGTGGAGGAGAGGGAGATGGGTGGATGGCTGCAGCGCTGTGGGCTGCATGTGTAGTGCCCACAGCGCTGCACAGAGACATCCAGCCATCCATCCATCCATGCTCAGCCATCCCTTCTGCTGTGCAATACTCTGCAAAGCCCACAATACTCTGCAATACCCCCACAATACTCTGAATACCCCCACAATACTCTGCAAAGCCCCCATTACTCTGCAATACCCCCACAATACTCTGCAATACCCCCACAATACTCTGCAAAGCCCACATTACTCTGCAATACCCCCACAATACTCTGCAATACCCCCACAATACTCTGCAAAGCCCCGCCATACCCCGCCATACTCCGCAATACCCCGCCATACTCCGCAATACCCCGCCATACTCCGCAATACCCCGCCATACTCCGCAATACCCCGCCATACCCCGCAATACCCTGCCATACCCCGCCATACTCTGCAATACCCCGCCATACTCCGCAATACCCCGCCATACCCCGCAATACCACGCCATACCCCGCCATACTCTGCAATACCCCGCCATACTCTGCAATACCCCGCCATACTCTGCAATACCCCGCCATACTCCGCAATACCCCGCCATACCGAGCCATGCTCTATTTCGGGGTGTCATTTTTGCTATGTACATGTTATGTGGTAGAAATATTGTATAAATGGACAACTTTGTGTTAAAAAAAAAAATGCGTTTTAACCACTTCCCGCCCGCCGGCCGTCATACAACGTCCTTGACTTTGTGCGGGAATATCTGAATGATGGGTGCAGCTACAGGCATCATTCAGATATCAGCTTTTTCAGCCGGCGATTCCCTACACCATAAGAATGATCATAGCGGCTGTTACACTGCTTGATCGTTCTTACGGGAGGCGAGAGGGGATGTCCCCCCCTCCCATGCTTCTACCGACTCACAGCTACGATCGAAGCCAGGATAGTTTTTTTTTTTTTTAAATTTCAGGCTTCCCAGCCTAGAGGTGAGATGTGGGGTCTTATTGACCCCATATCTCACTATAAAGAGGACCTGTCATGCCATATTCCTATTACAAGGATGTTTACATTCCTTGTAATAGGAATAAAAGTGGTCAAATTTTTTTTTTTTTTGGAAAAAAGCATCAAACTAAAATAAATAAAGTAAAATGAACAATAAAAAAAAAAATAAAAATTTTAAAGCGCCCCTGTCCCTGTGTGCTCGCATGCAGAAGCGAACGCATACGTAAGTCCCGCCCACATATGAAAACGGTGTTCAAACCACACATGTGAGGTATCGCTGCGATCGGTAGAGCGAGAGCAATAATTTTGACCCTAGACCTCCTCTGTAACTCAAAACATGTAACCAGTAAAAAATTTTAAAGTGTCGCCTATGGGGATTTTTGAGTAGCAAAGTTTGGCGCCATTCCACAAGCGCGTGCAATTTTGAAGGGTGACATGTTAGGTATCTATTTACTCGGCGTAACTTCATCTTTCACATTATGCAAAAACATTGGGCTAACTTTACTGTTTTGGTTTTTGTAAAGCACAAAACAGTTTTTTTTCCCAAAAAAACGCGTTAAAAAAAATTGCTGCGCAAATACCATGCGAGATAAAAAGTTGCAATGACTGCCATTGTATTCTCTAGGGTCTTTGCTAAAAAAACATATATAATGTTTTGGGGTTCTGTGTAATTTTCTAGCTAATAAATGATGATTTTTACATGTAGGAGAGAAATGTCAGAATTGGCCTGGGTGCTCCAGAACGCCTGAAGGTGCTCCCCTGCATGTTGGGCCTCTGTATGTGGCCACGCTGTGTAAAAGTCTCACACATGTGGTATCGCCGTACTCGGGAGTAATAGCAGAATGTGTTTTGGGGTGTAATTTGTGGTATGCATATGCGGTCTGTGAGAAATACCCTGCTAATATGACAATTTTGTGGAAAAAAAAAAAAGTAAAAAAAAAACCTTGATTTTGCAAAGAATTGTGGGAAAAAATGACAACTTCAAAAAACTCACCATGCATCTTTCTAAATACCTTGGAATGTCTTCTTTCCAAACAGGGGTAATTTGGGGGGTATTTGTACTTTTCTGGCATGTTAGGGTCTCAAGAAATTAGATAGGCCGTCTGTACTTCAGGTGTGATCAATTTTCAGATATTCGCACCATAGCTTTTGGACTCTATAACTTTCAAAAAGACCAAATAATATCCACCGATTTGGGTTATTTTTACCAAAGATATGTAGCGGTATAAATTTTGGCCAAAATATACGAAGAAAAATTACTAATTTGCAAAATATTATAACAGAAATGAAGAAAAATGTATTTTTTTACAGATTTTTCGGTCTTTTTTCTTTTACGGCGCAAAAAATAAAGAACCCAGCGGTGATTGAATACCACCAAAAGAAAGCTCTATTTGTGTGAAAAAAAGGACAAAAATTTCATATGGATACAGTGTTGCATGACTGAGTAATTGTCATTCAAAATGTGAGAGCACCAAAAGCTGAAAATTGGTCTGGTTAGGAAGGGGGTTTAAGTGCCCAGTGGTCAAGTGGTTAAATATCAAAATGGAAAGTAAATGAACAGAAGAGAAATCCAAATCCAATCAATGTTTGGTGTGACCGCCCTTTGCCTTCAAACCAGCATCAATTCTTCTAGGTACACTTGCACACAGTTTTTGAAGGAACTTGGCAGGCTGGGTAGGCTGTTCAAAACATCTTGGAGGACCCACTACAGATCTTTTTTTTTTTCTTCAATATCTTTTATTATTCTTAAATTTAGGTACAAAAAAAAGAAATTCCAATACAGTTTAATAACATACATTTCATCACCCAAAGGCCCCTTTCACACTGGAGCGGTTTTCAGGCGGTATAGCGCTAAAAATACCGCCTGAAAACCGCCCCTAAACAGCCTCCGCTGTTTGTTCAGTGTGAAAGCCCAAGGGCTTTCACACTGAAGCGGTGCGCTCGCAGGGCGGTAAAAAAAGTCCTGCGAGCTGCTTCTTTGGAGCGGGGAAGGAGCGGTGTATTCACCGCTCCTGCCCATTGAAATCAATGGGACAGCGCGGCTATACCGCGGTAATACCGCGGCTATAGCCGCGCTGTACGAGCGGATTTAACCCTTTTTCGGCCGCCAGCGGGGGTTAAAACCGAACCGCTAGCGGCCGAATACCGCTACAAGAACGACGGTACAGCACCGCTAAAAATAGCGCTGTTGTACCGCCGACGCCCCCACCGCCCCAGTGTGAAAGGGGCCAAAGACTTTCTTCTCCACAACTAGATACAGATTGCCTCTAAACTTTTAAACCCCTGTTCAAAACATCTTTGAGGACCCACTACAGATCTTCTGTGGATGTCGGCTGCCTCAAATCCTTTTGTTTTTTTCATGTAATCCCAGACAGACTCAGATGATGAATACATTTGAGGCCAGTCGCACACCTCCCTCATATATATATACAGTGGGGAAAATAATTACTTAATCCCCTGCAGATTTTGTAAGTTTGCCCACTTACAAAGAAATGAAGGGTCTATCAGTTTTTATCATAGGTGTATTTTAAACGATAAAGACAGAATATCAACCAAAAATCCAGAAAAAACACATGATACAAATTAGGGGTCAACCAATATCGTTTTTTCAGTGCCGATACCGGTTTTTCATCTGCTTTTCAGGCCGATATCAGGTGCCGATATTCTGTAGATTTAAACTTTTTATTTTTACACTGTCCTTTAAATTTTTCTTTTTTTTTAGCACTTTTATTTTTGTCACAATGAATGTAAACATCCCTTGTGACAGTAATAGGCAAGTGACAGCCAAGAAACATTATGGATTTAGAGAAGATCTGTAAAGAAGAGTGAACCAAAACATACCTCCCAACATTTTGAGATGGGAATGAGGGACACCTACCAGCAAACTTATGTAGGCATAGGACACCCCCCCCCCCCCCGGTCACACCCCCTTAAAGGAGGATTAACAAAAAAAAAAAAAAAAAGGTTAATAAACTAGATTTACCGCTACTATTCCTTTATATTGGCATTTAAATTTTACAAATGCAGCAATTTATAAATTGGATGAAAGGTTTAGCTCTGGGAAACACTTTTTGAAAGATAAAATATACATCTATATAGATCAGACCAAAATGAGGGACAAATGAAGAGGAAAGAGGGACAGAGGGACATTGCTCCAAATCAGGGACAGTCCCTCGAAATCAGGGACAGTCCCTCGAAATCAGGGACAGTCCCTCACAATCAGGGACAGTCCCTCGAAATCAGGGACAGTTGGGAGCTATGCCAAAATCCCTCAAGAGACGTCTTACCTCTGTGCTTGCCAACAAGCGTTTCTCCACCAAGTACTAAGTCATGTTTTGCTTGGGGATCAAGTATTTATTTTACTCACTGAACTGAAACTCAATTTATAACATTTATAGCGTGTTATTTTCTGGATTTTTGGTTGATATTCTGTCTCTATCACTTAAAATACACCTATGATAAAAATTCTAGACCATTCATTTCTTTGTAAGTGGGCAAAACTACAAAATCTGCAGGGGGTTAAATAATTATTTTCCCCACTGTGTATATATATATATATTATATTAGGGCTGCGGAAATTAACGATTCATTTCTCGATTAATCATTAATTTTTTTGATTGATCAAAATTCTTTTGATCGGTACTCACCTCTCCGCCGGCTTCCTCCCCCCTTCCCCAAGTGCCTCCGTCTGCTAGCGAAGGGAAGGGGGGAGGAGTCACGTGGGGTGTGGTTTTCTTCTTTGGCTTATCAGCGATAGCGGGTCACGTGACATGGCCTACCCCCTCCTCCACCAACTGTGGGAGCGCGAGCTGAACTTCAGGTCCAGGAGCAGAGCGAGAGGTGGAGGGAGCCAGACACAGTGGAGGGGCGGCAGACGGCAACGGAGACCCACACTCCTCATACCGATAGACAAGCCCGCTCCCCTAGGCTTTCCGGTAAGGGGAGAGGGGAGCTGCCTGTTGTCACAGTTTTCTGAATGTGTAGAGACCGGCGGACACCTGGTGTCAGAGATGTGTACACACTCCATAACATCATTATGTCATTAAAAGGTGTCCCCTTTCGGGAGATTTCCCTTCACTTCCTGTTCCAGAGTCAAAACCGGATGTGAGAAGCCCCTTTAGCTCCTAGTAATCGCCAGAACTTGTGTCCCCCCTGTGGGGGTATTTCCCTCTCTGATAGCTTATGCTGGGACAAATGGGGCTCATTCACATGAAAGCTGTGTCCCTTAACCCTTATGCTGCCAGAGCTGTTTTTGCACTTTTTTTCGCATGAAACATTTGTTGCTTAAAAGTTAACATCAGTACTCTTTTTTGCTAGGAAATTACTTAGAACATATATATATATATATATATATATATATATATATATATATATATATATATATATATATATATATATATATATAAATGTGCGTTATAATTAATCGAAATTAGTCAATTAATCGATTTAAAAAAAATAGATTAATCAAACACGAAAATTTTAATCAGTAACAGCCTTATTTTTTATATATATATATATATATATATATATATATACTGTATACATATATGTATGCAGTAGAGTGAGGACCTGTACGTGATGTTAGCAGTAAGCAGGTGACCGCATAAGGGAACTGCATGCGGCCAACATGATTGACCATGTTTTATGTTGCTCTTGTGGGAGTTAGCACCATCTTGTGGCCAGAGGCCATATTACTTCACCCAGCCCCACAACAGGAAAGGACTATAGGGGGTTATTTACGAAAGGTAAATCCACTTTGCACTGCAAGTGCACTTGGAAGGGCAGTCGCTCTAAATCTAAGGGGTAGATCTAAAATGAGGGGAAGCTCTGCTGATTTTATCATCCAATCATGTGCAAGCTAAAATGCTGTTTTTTTTTATTCTCCTTGCATGTCCCCCTCGGATCTACAACGACTTTACTTCCAAGTGCACTTGCAGTGCAAAGTGGATTTGCCTTTAGTAAATAACCCCCAATGTCACCACACCAGCCGGTTATAATGGTCTGTTCCTACCCGTCACGGCAACAGATGACAGAGCATTTTGAAGGCTAAGGCTGGCCATACATGTTCAATGTCCTTGTACAATTTTCTTTTAGATTTACCAAAAAACAAATAAAAATGAGGTCAAAACTAAACAACACTTTCAATTGTATCCAATTAGGCAGGCCCTTACACTACACAGTTGTAGGTAAATCTAACGAAAATTGTACAGAAGATTGTATGAAAATTGTATAATGTATGGCCAGCCTTCTTCGGCTTCAAAGGTCCGACAGTCTTTCCGACGGAGTTACGACGGACTTTCGACGGACTTTCTAACGACCGGACTTGCCTACACACGATCACACCAAAGTCCGACGGATTCGTACGTGATGATGTACACCGGACTAAAATAAGGAAGTTGATAGCCAGTAGCCAATAGCTGCCCTAGCGTGGGTTTTCAGTGTTGGACTAGCATACAGACGAACGGATTTTTCAACCGGACTCGAGTCCATTGGAAAGATTTGAAACATGTTTTAAATCTAAAGTCCGTCTGATTTTCGACCAAAAAAGTCAGCTGAATGTCCGATGAAGCCCACACACGATCGGATTGTCCGACGGATTCGTTCCGGCGGACCAGTTCGGTTGAAAAGTCCGCTCGTGTGTACACGGCATAACGGTGCGTAACACTATCTGCCACCAGTTCTTCAGCACTGCACATTAGACATGTGCACTGCCAAAAAATGTGTTCATTTTCATTTTTGTTTCATTCGTTTATTTATTTATTTATTTTTGTTTTTCAGGTCATTTGTTATGATTGCAATTCGTAAATTCGTACATTTGCATATTCGGGAATTCATAAATTCGCACATTCGTAAATTAGAAAATTTGTATATTCATAAATTTGTATATTTGTATATTAGAAAATTTGGAAATTTGTAAATTCGAAATTTGAAAATTCAAAAACCCGAAAATTCGAAAATCTGAAACAGTAACTAACTATTAAATTATAGGTATTGTAATTTCCTTTCAAATTTGGCTGTTAGTGAACGTAACAAATACGGATTTATCCGAAGTTACGAATTATCCGAAATAACGAATGGCGCATCTAAACAAATGGAAAGGAACAAATTAATAATAAATAATAATAATAAAAAGTTTTTATTATTGTTATTTATTATTATTAATTCATTACGTTCCATTCATTTGGATGCGGCATTCATTATTTTGGACAATCCGTAACTTCGGATAAATTTGTATGTGTTACGTTCACTAACAGCCAAATTTGAAAGGAAATTACAATACCTATAATTTAATAGTTAGTAATAGCTAAATTATTATTAGTTAATTATTATTTCAGATTTCCGAATTTACAAATATACGAATTCACTAATTTACGAATGCATGAATTTACGAACGTACGCATTTAAGAATTTACAAATGTACGCATTTACGAATTTACAAATGTACGCATTTACGAATGTACGCATTTAAGAATTTACAAATGTACGCATTTACGAATGTACGCATTTACGAATTTACAAATGTACGCATTTACGAATGTACGCATTTACGAATTTACAAATGTACGCATTTACGAATGTTCGCATTTACGAATGTTCGCATTTACGAATGTTCGCATTTACGAATTTACAAATGTACGCATTTACGAATTCGCCAATGTACGCATTTACGAATGTTTGCATGTAAGAATTCACGAATGTACGCATTTACGAATGCACGTATTTACGAATGTAAGGATTTACGAATGTTCGCATTTACGAATTTACAAATGTACGCATTTACGAATGTACGCATTTACGAATGTTCGCATTTACGAATTTACAAATGTTCGCATTTACGAATTTACAAATGTACGCATTTACGAATGCACGAATGTACGCATTTACGAATTCACAAATGTACGCATTTACGAATGTTTGCATGTAAGAATTCACGAATGTACGCATTTACGAATTCACAAATGTACGTATTTACGAATGTTTGCATGTAAGAATTTACGAATGTACGCATTTACGAATTTACAAATGTACGCATTTACGAATGTTTGCATGTAAGAATTTACGAATGTACGCATTTACGAATTCACAAATGTACGCATTTACGAATGTTTGCATGTAAGAATTCACGAATGTACGAATTTACAAATGTACGCATTTACGAATGTAAGGATTTACGAATGTTCGCATTTACGAATTTACAAATGTACGCATTTACGAATGTACGCATTTACGAATGTTCGCATTTACGAATTTACAAATGTACGCATTTACGAATGTACGCATTTACGAATGTTCGCATTTACGAATTTACAAATGTTCGCATTTACGAATGTACGCATTTACGAATGTACGCATTTACGAATTCACAAATGTACGCATTTACGAATGTTTGCATGTAAGAATTCACGAATGTACGCATTTACGAATTCACAAATGTACGCATTTACGAATGTTTGCATGTAAGAATTTACGAATGTACGCATTTACGAATTTACAAATGTACGCATTTACGAATGTTTGCATGTAAGAATTTACGAATGTACGCATTTACGAATTCACAAATGTACGCATTTACGAATGTTTGCATGTAAGAATTCACGAATGTACGCATTTACGAATTCACAAATGTACGCATTTACGAATGTTTGCATGTAAGAATTTACGAATGTACGCATTTACGAATTTACAAATGTACGCATTTACGAATGTTTGCATGTAAGAATTCACGAATGTACGCATTTACGAATTTACAAATGTATGCATTTACGAATGCACGAATGTACGTATTTACGAATGTAAGGATTTACGAATGTTCGCATTTACGATTTCGCGAATGTACGCATTTACGAATGTACGAACGTATGAATGTAGGAATTTACTAATTCCGAATTTACGAATATTCGGACAAATTTTGTTAAATGGGTTTTCATTAATCCGGATATTTCCGAATGAACAAATTTGTTAAAAAACGAATTCGGAACAAAACGATTTGCACATGTCTACTGCACACTTGTCTTGCTCCAAGCCGTAGGTTTAGAAGGGAATCCACACACACAAGGCCTTGCTTCTTCCATGGTCCAGGCCCCATCCCTAGGAAAGTTCTGTACTGTAGCGGCCCCAGTATAGGGACCCAATGCTGAGAAGGACTTACATAGAAACTAAACCACCCTCCCCACTGGAACCCTCTGTTACTGGCCACCACCATCCCTATCCCCAACTGTAGGGACTGGAGCGGAGCGGGCTGAGAATAGGTAAGTATATACACTGAGCGCTCACTTAGGTACACCTTTCTAGTCCCGGGTTGGACCCCCTTTTGCCTTCATTCTTCGTGGCATAGATACAACAAGGTGTTGGAAACATTCCTCAGAGATTTTGCTCCATAGTGACATGATGACATCACACAGTTGCTGCAGATTTGTTGGCTGCACATCCATGATGCGAATCTCCCGTCCCACCACATCCCAAAGGTGCTCTATTGGATTGAGATCTGGTGAGTGTGGAGAACATTGGAGTACAGTGACCTCATTGTCCAGTGGTGAGATGATTGGAGCTTTGTGACATGGTGTATTATCCTGCTGGAAGGAGCCATCAGAAGATGGGGACACTGTAGTCATAAAGGGATGGACATGGTCAGCAACAATACTCAGGGAGGCCGTGGGATTTAAACGATGCTCAATTGGTACTAAGGGGACAAAGTGTGCCAAGAAAATATCCCCCCCCCCCCCACACCATTACACCACCTCCAGCCTGAACCGGTGATACAAGGCAGGATGGATCCATGATTTCATGTTGTTTACACCAAATTCTGACCCCACCATCTGAATGTCGCAGCAGAAATTGAGTCTTCTGCTGCTGTAGCCCATCTGCTGCAAGGTTCAATGTGTTGTGTGTTCAGAGATGGTATTCTGCATACCTTGGGTGTAACGAGGGGTTATTTGGGTTACTGTTGCCTTTCTATCATCTTGAACCAGACCACCCATTCTCCTCTGACCTCTGACTTCAACAAGGTGCTTCTGTCCCCACATCTGCCGCTCACTGGATATTTTCTCTTTTTTGGACCATTCTCTGTAAACCTGAGAGATGGTTGTGTGTGAAAATCCCAGTAGATCAGCAGTTTATTAAATACTCAGACCAGCCCGTCTGGCACCAACAACCACGCCATGTTCAAAGTCACCTAAATCCCCTTTCTTCCCTATTGTGATGCTTGGTTTGAACTTCAGCAAGTCGTCTTCACCACATCTAGATGCCTAAATGCTGCCATGTGATTAGCAATTTGTGTTACCAAGCAATTGAACAGGTGTACCTAATAAAGTGGCCGGTAAATGTAGGTATGGACTGAGGGGGGTCATCATGTGATGGCTGATCTGTGTATATTAGGGGGAAATATGTGTATTTATATATATATATATATACAATGAGGGGCGGCTCTCAGTGGTCTGGGGGCGGAG